>NW_004949102.1:2022636-2059692 GCF_000317375.1 Microtus ochrogaster | reverse complement strand
CCTCTTTATGATAAAGGTCTTGGAGAGATTAGGGATACAAGGGTCATACCTAAATATAATAAAAGCTATTTACAGCAAGCCGACAGCTAACATTAAATTAAACGGAGAAAAACTCAAAGCCATCCCACTAAAATCAGGAACAAGACAAGGCTGTCCACTCTCTCCATACTTCAATATAGTGCTTGAAGTCCTAGCGTTGTATTGTTTTTATATTTCATTTGTGCTTGCATTTTTGAATACAGTGAATTAATGAATTAGAGAAAAGTTTGTATGTATGAAAACCATGTAAAATCAATAAATCTGTTTTCAGCAAGACTCAGACTCTGTTTATTTGCATTGGCTTAATGGTATAGTGTAAGTGTACAGCAAGTTTACATTGCCAACCTGATGTAAACAAAACCTGGATTTGATATAATTTATCTCTGAATTCTAGTAGAGCTGGTCAATTTTTTTTTTTCCTGGCATACTGGTGTCTACACTTAGGTATCGCACAGGCTCCACTCTATCTGCATGGTGACATACCACACAGCTCCTGCCACATTTTCCCTCTTGCCTCTGCAAACTTATGTCACCTAAACTCACTTGAAGTTTTCAGAAGAATTGTGTCCTTGGTATTACTGATTCTTCTCAAACCGTTCAAACTCATTTGCACGCAGAATAAAAACAGCTCTTCCTGTGTATTCATGATTGGTTAAACACCAGACAAATGTCCCTGATTTACTCAGATAAATTTCAAAACCTTTCTTGACTTTGTCCACAAAATGACCTCTTTTTCCCATCACCCAATAATTTTCCTGATAAGAACATTGATACTGAGCCAAATTAAGTATTTCGTCCAACATTAGACATCTAAGAAAGTTGGACTACAAAATATTGTTTGATTCCATAGAGAGTGACAGCTCGTTATTTACTCAGTGGTTAACCAAGAGTGTAGCTCTGAAGATTATGTTGACAAAGGCCAAGTTTTCATTGCAATAGCCTAGAAGCTGTGAGTTAGTTGAAATAGGTTTCAGTTGCACATAACTCTACTGGTTCTGTGCACTAAGTGAATCAGAAATAGGACAACACTGGAGTGATAGAGAAGGGCAGTGTCAGATTGAAGGAAAAAGGCAATGTCAGGTTGAACAGGAACAGTGATGTCAGGTGAAGGAGAAGAGCGATATTAGGTGAAGTAGAAGGATGGTGTCAGAAGTGGAAGGGACACATTTGGTAAAGTGGAAAGGCACCATCATGTGAAGGAGAAGGACAATAACAAGATGGAAGAGAAACGTATGTCATGTTAATCAGGATCATGGATTTCATTTCGTATCCAAAGGGAATCATCCCAGAAATCAAAGCAGAAAACACAAGGCTGATACTTGAGACTGTAGAAAAGAGGCCACATATCTCAATTGTAAAAGGTAAAATAATTTAGTCATAAAAATTCAAAATAGTTTTAATAAACACCTATCAAAGAAGATACATGTATGGCAAGAAACTAAACAGAAGGTTGATCAGCATCATTAACCTATAAAGAAATACAAATTAAGGCCCAGTGTGGCGAGCTCAGATGAGTTGTTTATGTGAGTTCAACCTTGGAACCTAAGGTGTATGGAGAGAAGCAACTACTAAAAGTTGTTCTCCAACCTACACAAATGCATACATACACACACACACACACACACACACACACACACACACACACATACATACACATACAATGTGGAATGCCCCTCTATATGCTGTGAATGTTTTATTGTCATTGGTTAATAGAGAAGCTATTTTGGCTTATGGCTGGGCAGAATGTAGCTAGGCAGAAAAGTCAAACTAAATACAAGGAAAAAGAAGGGGGAACAAGAGAGATGCCAGCAGTCACCAGAGAAGAAGATGTGAGGTAACAAGCCATGAGCTTCGTGGTAAAATATGAAGTAATAAAAACCTCAGGGAGGTTTCATATTACTGATAGGATTGCAAGATGCAACAACTGCTTTGGAAAATAGTTCTGCCGTTATTTACGGAACTAAATATATTCTTGTATGTTTAATTAGATATAAACATAGACTGTTCAGACATTTTACTCCTAGATATTTATGAAAGAGGAATAAAAGTGATGGCCAGGAAACTACTTTTACATAAATATTCATGGAACATTCTTTTACTAACCAAAGCTGCAGAATAGCTCACAAGCAAATATTTGAACAAAACAACATTCTATATATCTATAAAATAAAATAAATTATACAAGAGTACACTGTCAATATACCCTACAGTGTGAATGAATCTCAAAAGTATTAGTTAATGCAAACTTTACTCAGAAGGATACATTAAAATGTTTATCACAGGACATTCTAGAAAACTCAAACAAAAGGCACGGTAGTGGTTTCTTGCTTAGAGGTTTATGTCAGGCAAGCAAGAGAACAGGTTGACAAGACTGGAAAGGTAAAAATTTGGGTGGGAAACACTTTTCTTTTTTAAATAACGGTGGTTTACATATGATTCCAGTTGTAGAAACCACATATTACAAATGGATACATTTTATTTTATATAAATCCTATCACAGTAAAGTTGATTTAAACAATAACAACAGATTAAGTTGCAATAGTAAAAAGAATCTGATCCTGACCCATCCAATCTGTTCTCTACATGATAGAAGTACAGCATGATCAAATTGGCTTGTTCCTAGAAAAGCATTACTACAAATGGTGTAACCGCTTGACATGGTTTTTAGCATTTCAACCTTTTGGGTTCATCCAGAAGTACAGTATTCTAAAAAGTAAAAGCACTAATACTATAATCTCTCTTTTCATCATGGCTTAGGAGCACTTTTATCAGCATAATCTTATTTGGCAGTAACGAGAGTTCAGAGCCCTGCCTTTTACAAATACCTTTCATTCATTAGCAGCCGTGCCCTAAAAATAGACTTGGACTGCCCGTCTACAGCAGTGAAGAGACAGAGAGGCTTTGCAGGAGACTGGATAAATCACAAAGCCCTTTATGGGGAAATTTCACAAAGGAATAGATTACAAGGTATGCGCATGTATGTGTTTGTGTGGGCGCATGTGTTTGTATGTGTACGTGTGTACATGTGTTCAAGACAAGTTTCAGGCATGTTAATACTATTGTCTCTGCTTCACTAGTGCTGGCATTACAGGTGAGCTCACCATGCTCAGGCCTATTTTTTCTTATTCACATACTTGAAAGACTTAAAAGAGTCTCTATATTTTGATTTTCTGTAATTCTTTTTTATTTCAAAACACATATAAGAATCATAACTATAATTCTTTTTAGAACAGTTTACCGTCCATGTAGCTTTGAACCATTTGGCATATAGTTTCTTGAAAATATATTACCCAACTCCATAATATTGAATGATAAATTCCTTACTTCTTAATAGCGGTGATCCGTTGCATAAAGTATTTTACTGTAACATTAGTTTCTCCTTAATATTATAAAGAAAACAATAGCAGGGTGTCATAGAGTCCTGGTAAGTTCCCATAAATGATACATGTATAAAAACTCCTGAAGTCCACATGCATAATAATCACTTAATTATAGTTAGTTTTAGTTTTTCTTACTGCAAGGGGGACAACAAGTCAAGGCTCTGTAGAACCCTAGTTATGTGGTGAAGCTGAAAAAAGAAAGCATCATATTCTTCATGTGAGAGCTATTAGGAACACGGATATTGATGCCTTAGGCACCAGATGATCAATAGATCTATAGGTAATGAAATCTCAGTGAGACACAGAAGCTTTAATTGAAGAAATCTTCTGGCAGAGTGATTCATTGCAAACACAGAAATTGAACTCAAAGAATTTTGCTGAAAGAATAACCCCTACCTCAAACAAGCAGGCAATCCCTTCATCGTGACTTTTACTCTCTGTACCTAAATGCCACTAAAGCTTGCAGGCATTAATTGGTTTTGATTGCCTAAGTCATATAAGGTTATTTGCAAAAACCCACAAAATCTCAGCCTCTCATTAATCATCCCATATGTGGACCTAATTAATATTTAGAGAGATATATTCTTTCATATTTTGCTAATTATTATAGTCTGAATATACTTGAAAATTCATGTGTTGAAACTATAACACAAATGTGACCTTTAGAGTTGGGGACAATCAGGAAGTGATTAAGTCCTGAGAAAGGAATCCTCTGAATTGGATTAGCAACCTCATAAAGGGGCTGAATGCAATCAGCCACGGCCCCTTCTGCCATACACAACGTGACACTGCAGTATCAGGGACTTGCCAGAAACAGAACTCTGGCACCTTGAACCTGGATTTTCCATCTTCATAATCTGCAATAAATATATTTCTCTTTATAAATTACTCAGGCTCAAACACTTTAAAATTTTAGCATAAAATCATTTAATCCTCTCCTTAACACCTGTGATGACAAACAAACAACAAAAAAAATGAAAGAAGCTTGCCTTTAACATGACATGCAGCCCTCCCTTTGTTCTTAGTTAACATGACATTCCTACTTACTACCAATACCTTTCTTAAACCTGTGTTCTAGAAAGACTAAGTCCTAAGAATTCTCTCTATGATCTCTGTCCATCTGTACATCCCTACTCAGGTGCACCTAAAAATTGTCTTCTCAGATATCCACTTACTGAACTACAATCCACCCTTCATGCCTCAGACTAAACTTCTCCTTAGAAGGACTCTTTGAGGCTTCATGTGCTTATTGGTCTTTCCAGAATTGGTCTTCATCCAAGTTCAAACACACATGCACACACTCACTTCCACATATGTCCACATGCACACACTCACACATATGTACACTTGCATATGCACATACACTGATCTAAGAAGAGCTGGGGAACGAAGAGCTAGGATGATCGAAACACATTGTACAAACATCTGGGAATCAATTACAACAAAGTCCTTATATACTTAATAATACATATTTTCCAGTCAATAAGGTGGCTCAGTAGATAAAGACACTTGCCAAACAACCTGATAAATTGAGATCAATTCCTGTGACCCACATGGTAAAAAGAACAAACTTCTTTGCATGCTTGCTAGGCAAACACACACACACACACACACACACACACACACAATCCATCAATTAACTGATTAAATACATATTTCCACACAGCTGCCATACCCGTTCTTCTCCTTGCTTCTTATAGTTCACATATCTCAAAGACATTTCCACAGGAAAATAGAAAGAACCTTTTGGTCATTCCTTCGAACTCTCTTATTACAAAGCTTTCAACTAAATACATATGAAAATGAATTGTTATACTAATTCCCTGAGCTTAAAAATTAGCAATGACTTGTTAATTAGAAGTCTAATTCTTTTATTTTGATTTTTTATTGTTGTTAGATCTTAAAGAAATTTCATAAGATGATGCTATTTGCCTCTGTACCTATATATACTTTGCTTTATTATTTTTAATATATGTTCAGGTAATTTATTACAAAATTATGTGCCAGAATACGTTTAATAACCCCCTGCTAATGAATATACAGAAGTCGTTTAATAGTATAATTGCTTTTTAAAAAACAAAATTATTTAGAAAATCTTGTGGCTGTTTTCCTTCCATGGTATAATCTTCCCCACTGGTTACAGAACTTGTCTCTTCTCATGCTGTGTTTCACTAATGAAGTCACTGACTTGGGCACATTGAAGAGAGTACGATTTATCCTCTATGAAGTGTAGAACTTGTTCATGGTTGAGATTCAGTTAGCACCCACTGTACAAATTATTGCTTACTCAAGCCAGTGTGTGGAGCTAACAGCTATGAATTTTATAACAACTATACTATAACATACATTTCAAATTTCTGTGAATTTCACCATGATGTTTTTAATATCTATATGTTTTGAGGTAAAGAATAAAAGAAAGATTGAGATTTCAGTGGGGATTTTGCCCTAACAGTCCCAACAGGAAAATTATAAAAGACAAGTTGTGACAAAGAGAGTCTCTCCTTCATTTAACTACAATGTCAGAGAGGAAGGATGCTAAGAAGATATTGGAAAGAACCAGACCTCATGGGGAGATGGTTAACTCATTGTTTTACCAGCATCTTGTAGACACTGTGTAGATAGAGCACCAGCAACATAGAATAAACATGGTTCTCTTTCCAGGCTTCTTTTCCTTTTGGGCATTCTCAATGTGCATCTCAGTTCGTTGGGAACTTGTGTATCCCTACCTAGCCTCAAACTCCTCATTTCCCTTCCTCAGCCTCCTGTGTGCTGGGGCGACATGACTGTGCCACCACAGCTGCACAGGGCCTCTTCTTCACGGTAGCTCTTTTCACTGAGCATAATGCGATATTCACTCACAGCACACCAGACAAAAGCACACTGAGAGGAATTCAAGGCCAGTGCTTTGAGGTGTAACAGTATGTTTCCTATGTGGAGATATAGGTATATGAGATCACTAAAATAAAACCCAACTTTTACAGCCTGGATATAAAAAGATTGTGTAAACAATAATTAATTTCAATACAAAAAAATCTGGTCTTATTTTTGTATCTACTTCTTGGGAAGTAGGCTGAACACACCAAACAGGAAGATAGGTGTTGTTATCTGGTCATTCCTTTAAAATTCCAGTTCTGTGTCAATTTATTACTGGAGGAGATTGAGAACTCTCTCCTCTTTCCTCTTCCCTGCAGTCTTTCCACACTGAGGGTACGGTTGAAGAATCAGCAAAAGTTGTGTATATGTAAAAGCTATGTAGGAAAAAACAAGAATTATCCCAATAGACATCACACTGAGCATTGTCTACAAACTCAACAGAAGAAATCATTATGGACCAAGTATGACGTTGGCAGGAAGTGTCATGTTTTCCCCAGCTCTGTAGTACAGTTTCCTTTCCCTCACCCTGCCCCCTATTTTACCCTTGGATTACACTACTTTTCTTTTCTCAAAACAAACCTTTCATAAAGTCCCTTGGGCTACATTGGCTGACATTTTCTAAATCATTGTGAACTGGAATTTTAGCTTAACAAAAATATAATAAATGCCTAAGTTATTTTAAGTTCACACAGCAGAATTTATGTATTTAGCTTAAAATTATGATGCTAAATTTTATATGCCAGGATAAAAAAAGAATCAAAGGCAGTACTTTAAAATAATAAAATGACTAATAATTTTGCATCAAAATTTATTTTTATTTTTGAAAGTTTTTAATTTTAATCAAGATGATGTTTGTAAATGCTATGAAAAGGTAATAGCAACCCAAGATAATCATGATCATTTTAAATTTTCTAACAAGCATTTATCTAGAAAGACCTATCATCTGCTAGTCAGTGTGCAGGGACGCACCACACCAACCTCAGCACTGGTTAATCTTCTAGAAGTCACAAGTCAAATTAATCTTGAGTAGTGATTTTAAATCTCAACTAATTTTTTAATACTCTGTTGTTTTGAGTTTTAGTCCCAAGGCCACAACAAACAACACCAACAAGCGATGGCCCAGATGCATGATGGCCGCTGAGAAAGTCATTGTGGTACGCTAACTGTGGAGTTCATTAACTAAGGTTGATTATATGCTTGCTAGTTTATAAAGAGAAGACAAAATTGCAAAGAACTTTTATAATACTAGAAGTTTGCATCACTACTCTTAATTAAGCAATAAACAAATCAAAAACAAAAGCTTAGATTTTTGTGCTTGCATTTTTCATCTTAAAAATAAAACTCTTCCAATGTCTTATATATGTCGCAATTAAAAATTCACAAATAAAGCAAAGAAATAAAAATTGATAAAACTAAAATATAGAAGATACATGAAAAAATATAATTAATTTAAAAATAATTTTTCATAGTGGAGTAAGGAATAATAGTGTCCAGAACAGAGTAGTGAGATAACTGTAGAAATGAACTCCTGCATGAAGTGACTTTTTATGACACTGTAACAACTAAATTTATATAAGAACATAAAAATGTACTATTAGAATAGAGGATTCATTGTTTGGAAACTTTGTATTAACTGTAAAACTCATTAATAATCACTGGGTGATAAAGACAGGTCAGGAAATAGTTGAAATTCTGACAAGTTTGTGTAAATCAAAACTTTCTATATTTATAATGTCATTATTGATAGAAAGTGAAACTGTACCACTGAGAGAAAATACCTGTGGTATGTAACTGTAATGCTAAGATTTAAAGACTTTCTGCATATTAATAATAAAGGACATTTTCATCAGGTGGTAGATTTGCACACTTTTACTACAGTACTTGGGAGGCAGAGGTAGTAGGATCTCTGTGAGTTCAAGGCCAGCTTGGTCTACAGAGTGAGTTCCAAGACAGCCATAGCTAGGGCTAAATAGACCTTGTCCTGAAAAACCAAAATATATGTATGTGTGTATACACACATATATGTACATATATAATGTACATTATATAATTTATTATATGTTATATATTTTATTGATATTTTTCTTTCAATTTAAAGAGTAAAAGGAAATTAAAACACATATTTATTAATAGAATCTATGGATCACAATAAAATCTGTTTTTTTATTTCTTATATATTTAAGTCCTAGAATTGTTATGGTAAAAAAAAATCATCTTCAGGACACAGCACATTATGGTTTTGAATGGTTTTACATAATATTTACAGAGGGAACACTTCAAGTGATTGTGTTGGGACTTATTTCTTTATGAAGACCATGAAGTAGTAACTAAGGCTTTTCCCCAAAGTCACACCAACATTATGACTATAGGCTCAATAGTAGGGAGAAGTTGGAATGTTGTGGCTCAAGAGTCAAATTATGCTAGGCTATCGTACTCTATTAAATAGCCACTTATTTCCTACCTCTATGTGACTTAATATCCTCATAAGACACCTTTTGTAATATATGAACAGACTGCCAGCTTCTACTAAACCCACAATTAAAACTGTCATGATAGGATTTGAGATCTTATAGCAGAGACTCCCCCACATTTCTATGTGTAACCTGCACACTCAATGTTTCCACCAATGTATTTGAAAAGTACCTTGAGTTATGGTTTCTTTTTTCAAAATCATAAAAAGATCATGAAACTCAAAACCTGTTCTATGATCCTGTAGAAACGGAGATTCTAGAAGTTTCTTTAACACTCGGAGCTTCTCTTCCTTCACACTTTGCAAGACTTTCTGGGAAGAGAGTTGGCCCTTACCAATCATGAATTTGCAGTAAGTTCCATGACAACTCCCCATATCTGGTTCTAAGGTTCAACCCCTTGGATCATTTTAACCAAAACTCCTAAATGTATTTTCATTTCTGAGCAGGCTATATTTGGGATCATTCACAAATGGCCTGAGGTTTCAGTTTGCTGAAGAATTATAAAGCAAGTCTGAGTTCTTTCCTCCTGTGAGAGGTAGAGAAAAATGCTGGTCTTTCTGTATCGTATTGAGTCTTATAGAGACATTTATTTTTATTATCTCAAAATTGGTCTGTCCTCTTCTGCTGTTTCATGACAGGTCTGTAACCACCTAGCCAGCAAGATGTAGTGGATGCTGTTTCTGTGGCAGACAGATATAATAGCTATCTTGTTCTACCAATAGGCTAGATGACAGATATGAGTGAATACGTTTATTTTGTTGCCTTATCTGTATTTCATTATTTGTGTATGTAATTAGGTCTCTGCTGCCTGACACATCGGAAAACTAGGAGTCAGGTCTTTAAAATGTACTTTATTCAGAGAATTTGCCATCTGAGAAGAAAGTGAATTAGCATCCTAAAGCTCAGCCCTATTTCTCATCGTTACCCAGCAGGTAAAGAAAGTCAGTCAATTATTTGGAAGTTTAGTCTTGTTGGTATTGCAAGCTGGTCAGTCTTTTTTTTTTCCTGAGATTTATTGGACTGGTGCTGTTATTAGGGAAATCTGGTTTCACTTTGACATTTTAGCATCATTAATAAAAGCATTTAAAAACATACAGAAGAACAAGTATCATTTTTATTAGAGTTTGAAAAGAAAGTAGTAGGGCAGGCAAGGTGAGACTCTCAGTAGCTGCTGGGAGGAAGGAGACAGAGAAGAGAAAGACATGCCTTTGAACTTAAGTTTCAAGAAAGCCACATGTCCAACAACAGAAGTTGAAAAGCAGCTGCATGGCAAGAGGAGGTGGGGAGCACTTCAGAGAATGAGAAAATCCAAGGTGTCAAAGGAAGCTGACTATTAGTGTTTGGACAATATATGGAAAAATATAAAAATTAGTATTATTGAAACTAGGAAATGTACAGAGACTTGGCATTGCTGGATGGTAGAGACTCTGTCAGCAGGTGTGCCAAAGGAGCAGTTTCTGGAAGAAACCTTCTTAACCATATCTTCAGGGTGAATCACTGTGCAATGATCTCTTGACTTGATGACTGACAGGCTTGACTAGACCACCCACAAAAGGAAGAGATAATAGTAAGTAATGTTCTGGTCTTTTAGACAGATCCAGGGCCAGGGAAAATGCTAGATTCCTCTCCAGGAGGAAGGAGCTTTTCTTAATAGATCTCAATGAAGCCCTGCAGCCTCTACCTTTTTAATATGGTATTTTATTCCTAAAGAGTGCAGCTGTGAGCTTTCCTTTTTAGCTTTACAAGGAAATGGAATATAGGGTCCAAAGTAGACAATGAGAAACCATCCTCAATGGCCCTCAATGCCAAAATTTCTCTGTTGTTTTAAAGAAATGAATGCACTTAAAATTATTATAAAGCATACTACGCCGGGCGGTGGTGGCGCACGCCTTTAATCCCAGCACTCGGGAAGCAGAGACAGTCGGATCTCTGTGAGTTCGAGGCCAGCCTGGTCTAGAAAGAGCTAGTGCCAGGACAGGAACCAAAAGCTACAGAGAAACCCTGTCTCGAAAAATAAAAAATAAAAAAAAAGAAAAAAAAAAAAGCAGACTACTTTTTTCCTTCAGAATTTATCATAAAGAAATCTCAAAAATGTAAGGTTATCTTGTTTTCAGCCTCTAATTGGTTATAAAACAAGATAAAATATATTCAAATACTATTCTCAAATAGCCCAATGACTTCTGTTTGCTAAGATTTTAATAAAGATCAAAAACATATTAATATTTTGACATGTTATGTATTTATGGGATAAGGAATGGCATATGCCAACTTAAATACTGACACATAAATTTTAATTATGTGACTATACCAATGATATTGTGATTTTCACTGAAGGTATATGTCTTATGCACGTAAATCTTATGCACACAATAAACTTATTTATGGAGCTTCTTTTTGTCAAAACACACTTCTATATCATGGTATGACAACAATCCAAGGCTATACTTAAGACTTGACAATTAAAATTATCCTTGAGATGATAAATTATAATTTTCTTTATTTTTTTCATTTGCCTGATGTTTATTTTCAAACAAGCATATCTTACTGGAAGAAATAAGCAAGAAAACAATTATATATTTTAAGGTTCCCAAAGTAGGAATACATTTCAAAAAATTTGAAAAGTCATACCAAACATGCTATGAATAATTTGTAATGTATGCCTAATGTAGAAGTTCCTGACTCCTCACAGAGGCCTTGGTTTTTGACTGTTTATCTTCTGATCGTAAAAGAATTAAGATATTGGAAAATTTTACCAGCTGCATGATAGAATCTACTCATCAACTATAAATAGGAAGCCTTTAAATTTATTGTTTATAACGTATTCATCAATTCTGCCTTTAGAGCTATTCCTTTAAAAGTACATTTTGATGGTGACAGTTGCATTATTTTTGGTTCGCATAACAGCTGCAGACTATAATTAAGACAACTAAAAGTTGTGAGTGACATTAATTTCCTATAATATAATGTTTTATGTTTGTCATGTGCATTCTCAGTGTCCACAACCGGTTCCCAGAGCTCCCCATGTCTTGATGGGATTTTTGTTATTATTATTTCCAAGAATTGCTCCTTACAGCACACAAGGGCTGAAACATTCAGGAGTCATCTCCAGCAGCAGCTTCGTCCCTGGACACACCTTGCTTTACCTTGTTTTCCGGGTAGTGATGGATGCCCTACTATTTGGATAATAGCTGTTGCTGGATGAAGCCCTTTGTGATCACTTTTTTAACTTGATATCCAAAGTGTTCTAAATTCCCATGATGGCCTTCATGCTTTTTCTTAGTCCTGACACACAAACATGCTTGAACTGGCTGTCAGTTGATTGTCATAATCATTGAAATTGAAAGAAAACAGAATTCAGTTGACTTTCCACAAGAGGAACACTTATTTATAAAATTTAAGCATCCAGTAAAAATAGCATTGTGTGATGAAACTGAAATTCTGCTAATGAGAAAATTGTGAGCTTCAAATTAGCATGATGAAGGAAATCTGCATTCAAAGAAAATGGGTCAATGCAAGAGGCCTTTGTTTCTTCATAAGAGATTCCTTTAATCTCATACAAAATGTGTTCAATACAAGGGAAAGAACATCTCTAATGTTCTTTCCATCTCTAATATTTTTTGGTGATAAAGGTAAATGACTAAACATCAAACCAGATCAGGTCTTTTAAGATAAGAAAAGTTTATTCAATAAAATAACATAGGAAAGTCACTGGGCTTTCATAGCACATTTATGCCATTTAAAACTTTATTATGTCAAAGGCAGGTATATCTTGAGGACATTTTATGTTCCCTTTGTCACAAGACTCACATACCATTGGAATTAGGATATTTTCTTCTTTCTTTAATTTAATTTTCTTTGAACTTGGACCCTGTATTCTTGATGGGTTTTTTTTTTTTTTGATGTCTGCTTGAATAAGAGAATTGCAGAGAAGCTCATGTTCGATGACAGAAAGAATAATGGCTCTTCTCCCCAAGAAGATTAAGAACTTGTTTTTTGTTTTATTCTTTGACAATTTTTATTCTTTGAAAATTTTATATATACATGTAATGTATTTAATTATATCCATCCCAATTCTTCCCACGTGTACTCATTACCCTCCCAAATTCATGTCTTCTTTTTTTATAATGACCCATTGAGTCCAATTATTGCTACCCACATATGAAAGTATGGGCCACAGGCTAGAGCACGGCTAACCTACCAGGACCCACACTCCTAAAGAAAATATACTAACCCTTTCCTAAAAGCCATCAGACATCAATAGGTCACAATCTTGGGATGGTGGCTCACATGTCCTTCCCCAGTCAATGCTGAAATGTTGATTGGCTTGATTTTGCACAGGGACTGGGCAGGCACCCAAGGTCACTGTGAGGTCATGAATGCAATGGCCCTGTCATGTTGAGAAGATATTATTTCTATCTAGTCTTCCCAAAATGCTGTCTCTTAAATTTTCTTGCTCCCTCTTCCAGAACATTCTCTCAGCCTTGTGATGAGATGTAATATAGATGCACTATTTATAGTTAAGCCCTCAAGAGACACTTATTCTCTGCACTTTGACTAATTGTGTAATTTTTATTCCTAGTAAAACTACCTTGGAAGAAACAGAAGTTTGTTTTTCAAACTGCTGATAGCTTCAGGGTTGGGGGAGGGGGTAATTGTCTACATATTTCAGCTCTAGGACCTCAACTGGTGCAGAACTGGGTAGGCACTATGTATGTTGCCTCAGTCTCTGTGAGTTCATATGTGTGTACATCAGGTCAATTTAGAGGTTTTCTTGGTATCCTTCATATCTCCTTCCTCTTAAACTCTTTTCTTCTCCTCTTCCACCGAGTTTTGCTGATTTCTGAGGGTAGAGGTTTGTTGGAAATATCCGATTTAGGAGCCAAATGTAACAAAAGAACTCTGCAAAATGCCTAGCTTAAAGTTTCTGTATTTGCTATATGCTGTAGTAGAAGGCATCTCTGATGGTGGTTGAGCAAGGCACTAATCTATGAGCATAGATTAGAAGTCATGTTATTGCTATTTTTTTTGGAAAAATAGCATTTGGTTTTATCCTAAGTCCCTAATCTATCTGGTCTCATGTTCTTGGCTACCTAAGAAGTATAAGGTATGGGTTCCATTTCTTTGTGTGGGCCTCAAGTCGAATCGCATGCTAGTTGGCTACCCCACAACCTTTGTGTCTCTATTGCACTAGCATAACTTATAAGTAAGGCATCACTGTAGATCAAATTGTTACTGGAGGACTTGTTCTTTACATTTCTCCTTCACAATTTAGTAGTGTGAAGAGTACCTTCCTCTGCTCCATATAGGGATACAGGCTCTATTTAGGTGCCAGCTGTGCTACACTATGGCCAGTGAGTTGTTTAGCTCTTGTCTTCAGCATTGGGAATTCAGAATCAATTTGTGGAACACAAGTATAGCCTTGGCAACATCATGTGTTGTTTGATGATCCCATGGGACCTCTTTGGCCAACAACTCAATTAGATGTAACCCAGCCCCTGCACAGGAATCTTCATTTTGTGACAAGAGATGTCCAATTTGGGTTCTCTCCTCCCTGGTATTCGGTAATTTCATTTACATCACTCCCATATATGTATATATTTTAGGAAGCTTCTACCATAATAGGTTTTCATACTACCCTTCAAATGGCCTTTTATTTTAACTATCTCTCTGAAGTGAATTCTTTTTTTAATCCCCCTTTTTAAGTCCCTCCATACGTGATTCTCCTGCTGTAATCTAATCCCATCTATCCACAACTATATATTATATTTCCCTTTCCTAGGGACATAGATCTTCCCCTGATCTCTCCTTGTCCCTTACTCTGTACTGTGGTTCTATGGATTGTAGATTGGTTATCATTTCCTTTACAGCTAATAACCACATATAAATGAATATGTACAATATTTGTCTTTAGGAGTCTGAGATATCTCACTCAAGATGATTTCCTTTTCTAGTACCACTCATTTACCTATGAATTTAATGATGAAATTTTTAAATGGCTTAATAATATTCCAATTTGTAAATGTAAAACATTTTATTTATCCATTCTTCTGTCAAGGGATACCTATATTGATTAGAATTTCTGACTATTGTGAATAGACCGGCAGTGAGCATGGTTGGGCAAGTGTCTCTATGGTAGGATAACATGTCATCTTTTGAGAATTCTCTGTCTAGATCTGTACCACATTATTTTTAGATTTTTTAAATTTATTTTATTGAGCTATATATTTTTCTCTGCTCCCCTCCCTTCCTCTTTCCTCCCCTTCAACCTTCTCTCATGGTCCCCATGCTCCAAATTTACTCAAGAGATCTTTTCTTTTTCTACTTCTTAAGTAGATTAGATCCGTGTATATTTCTCTTAGTGTCCTTATTGTTGTCTAGGTTCTCTGGGATTGTGAATTGTAGGCTGGTTTTCTTTGCTTTATGTTTAAAAACCACTTATCAGTGATTATATATGATAATTGTCTTTCTGGGTCTGGGTTACCTCACTCAATATGATCTTTTCTAGCTCCATCCATTTGCCTGCAAATTTCAAGCTGTCATTAATTTTCGTGCTGTGTAGTACTCCATTGTGTACCACATTTTCCTTATCCATTCATCCATTGTTTGTCATAGCCAGAACCTGGAAACAACCTAAATCTGTATGACATTTTAAAACTGAGTTATTAGCTTTTTTGTGTTCTTTATATATTTAGGATATTAGCCCTTTATCATACATAGAGTTGGTAAAAAGTCTTTTTCCATTCTTTAGGTTGTTGCTTTGTCTGGATGATGCTGTCCCTTGCCATGCAGAACTTTCTCAGTTTCATGATGTCCCATTCATTAATTTTTTATCTTTGTGTCTATGATGCTCTTATTCTGTTCAGAAAGTTTTTCCTTGTGTCAATAAGTTCCAGGCTATCCCACACTTTCTCTTCTATTAGGGTCAGTGCATCTGATTTTATTTTGTGGTCTTTGATCCATTGGGAGCTGAGTTTTTTTGCAGGGGATAAGAATAGGTCTATTAGAATTCTTGCACATTTGGCAATCCACATTAATCAGCACCATTTGTTAAAGATGCTGTCTTTTTCAGTGTGTGTTTTTGGTTTCTTTAGTATAAATCAGGTGTCTATAGGTACATAGATTTTTGTCTGGGTTCTTGTTCAACTCCATTGATCAATATATGTTTTGATGCTAATATCAAGCTATTTTTATTAATATCTCTGTAGTACAACTTGAAATTAGGATAGTGGTACCTCCTGAAATTCTCTTAGTATTCTGGATTATTTTGGCTGTACTTGGTGTTTCCATATGAATAGAAAAATTGTCCTTTCAAGATCTGTAAAAAACTTGTGCTGGATTTTTAATGGGTATTAAATTGAATCTGTAGATAGCTTTTTGTAGGATGACCATTTTACAATGCTAATACTACCAATTCATGAGCATGGGAGTTTATTTCATCTTCTGAAAATCCTCCATTTTTTCTTCATTGTCTTATTTAGCATACTAGTCTTTCATTTGATTGATTAGAGCTACCCCAAGATAATTTATATTATTTAAGGCTATTGTGAAAGGTATTGTTTCTATTAATCTTAGTCTGTCATTTTTATATAGAAATTCTAATTATCCATGTGAGCTAATTTTATATTCTGTCACTATGGTGAAAGTGTTTATCAGCTGTAAAAATTTCCCAGAGGAATAGTTAAGGTTACTTAAATATATTGTCATATCATCTGCAAGGAGATACTTTGGCTATTTTCCTTTCCAATTTGTATCTCTTTGATCTTCAGCTGTCTTATTGCTCTAGCTGAGACTTCAAGTACAACATTGGATAGGCATGTAGAGAGTAGACAGCCTTGTTTTGGTCCTGATTTTAGTGGAATTCCTTTGAGTTTCTCTCCATTTCAGTTGATGTTGGCTATGGGCTTGCTCTAAATTGACTTTAATTGACTTTATTATGCTCAGGAATATTCCTTTTACCCCTACTTTCTCCAGGAATTTTACCATGAAGGATTTTGTCAAAGGCCTTTTGCTGTATCTCATGAGATGCTAACGTAGTGTTTCTCTTTCAGTCTCTTTGTTTGATAAATTTTATTTGTCGTTTTGTATGTGTTGAACCATCTTTAAGTCTCTGGGATGAAGTTTACTTGATCATGGTGGATGACATTTTAATGTGTTGCTAGATTCAGTTTGCAAGTATTTTGTTGAAAAAAATTGGATATGTGTTCATAGAGAAATTGGTCTGTAATTCACTTTTTTGTGTGTCTGTATGCAATTTGGGTATCAGTGTAACTGTGGCCTCTTAAATTGAATAGGAGAATTTCCTTTTTCTCTTCATTATGGTTACTATTGCTGTGATTGAACACCATGACCAAAGCAACTTGTGGAAGAAAGGGTTTATTTGACTTTCACTTCCATGTCCCTATTCTTCATTGAAGGAACTCTGGACAGGAACTCAAACTAGGCAGGAGCATGGAGGAAGGAGATCATACAGTTGCCATGGAAGAGTGAAGCTTACTGACTTGCTCCACCTGATTTGCTCAGTCTGGTTTCTTATATAATCCACGATTACTTGTGCAAGGATAAAACCACCTTATTGGGCTTGGTCCACCCAGATTAATTACTAATTAACAAAATGCTCCACAGATTTATTTGAGTACAGCCAGATATTGTGGAGGCATTTTCTTAATTGAGGTTTGAAGGACAATTAATAAAAACTCAGAGACAGAAACTGGTATTCAACCTGAAGGCGGTTTCTCAGGAAATTCGGGATCAACCTACCCCTGGACCCAGCAATACCACTCTTGGGAATATACCCAAAAGATGCCCTATCATACAACAAAAGTATATGCTCAACTATGTTCATAGCAGCATTGTTTGTAATAGCCAGAACCTGGAAACAACCTAGGTGCCCTTCAATGGAAGAATGGATGAAGAAAGTATGGAATATATACATATTAGAGTACTGCTGAGCAGTAAAAAACAATGACTTCTTGAATTTTGCATGCAAATGGACGGAAATAGAAAACACTATCCTGAGTGAGGTAAGCCAGACCCAAAAAGAGGAACATGGGATGTACTCACTCATAATTGGTTTCTAGCCATAAATAAAGGACATTGAGCCTATAATTCATGATCCTAGAGAAGCTAAATAAGAAGGTGAACCCAAACAAAAACATATAGTCATCGTCCTGGATATTAACCTGCATCAGCCGATGAAAGGAGAAAGAGACAGAGTCCCACATTGGAGCACCAGACTGAAACCCCAAGGTCCAAATCAGAAGCAGAAGTAGAGAGAGCACGAGCAAGGAACTCAGGACCGCTAGGGGTGTACAAAACATTCATGACAGAGTTGAAAATGAGAAGAACAGCCATCATTACATCATCTTTTCATGATCCAATTGCCTTTTATTTTTTCCCAATCTTTTCTTTATCTTCTAATAATCACTTTTTTTAATTTCCTTTCTAATGTTATACTGGATCCACATGAAATCCTAAAACCATCATTTATGTTCCAATTTGCTTTGACATTCCAATGAGTGTTATCTCTACAGTAAGATCCCTTCCTTACCTGTCATTCAAATGTTCTGCTAAGTCTTTCACTTTGTATGACTGCTTATGGATAGTCAGCAAACTTGAAAAGTGAAAACTAGTTTCCAACCAGTAGCTATGACTGGAGAATGGAGGAGGGAAAAGACATCATAGGATCATTGAAAGGAGTCATAATGTATAGTCACTTCAAATAAGGTTTAGAAATCAGAAAATCCTTTAGTAATGGATTGATTTTCCTCTTAGCAACCTACAAAGGTAAATTATAATGGCAAAACAATGACATCTGGCTCCAAATCTAGAGATATTTCTCTGTCCCATAGCACAATTTGCTGTGTACTATACAAATTACAAGCTTAGTGTTTGAAAAATCTGGGCCCAAGAAGCTCCTTACATGCTCTCAGTTGGCTATGATCCCAGTTATAATATACATCCACTTCCCCAAGGCAGTAGGTGAAAGTATTTAACAAATTGCAAAGCTAAAAATTTGATATTATAATATCCAACAGATCCCTTCCTTCATATGAGACTGACTTAAGGAGGGACACACAGTTCATTCTTTTTTCTAACTTGAAACAACAGTCACTTGGTTTTTCACCTTCATAAGAACTTTCCTGGCATCCTGATTTGCTCATCATGAGAGTTTTTTGAAATAAAATACTTAAATTGGGGATTTAGGTTTTGTACACTTGAATTCAGAGAATCAGAGTCAATATAATTTTAAGATTGCAAAACCAATACAGCTTTGAGGTTAAATACCAGTAGCTGAGCTTCTTGCCTTTTGATCTGGTAATTTGATCTGATCAGCCTCTATTTCTGAGTGTGTCTTTTATAAATAGGTATTTTCAATCACAAGATTAGTCTGATAGACCAGCTTCTCAGGGCTCACATCTACACAGCATCCTTGAAGAGGATAGCAGAGAAGAGGGGAGCCGAGGAGAACCATCCTTTGACTTGGTTTTGATGAGGAAAAGTAGAAAAAAGATTTGCTCTCATTCTGTACCTATGAAGAAAAGATCCATCATCCCCAGCTAATGAACTTCACATAAACCGCACAGGACCAGGGAAATGAAGTTCCTAAGCACGAGGGAAACAAGGATCTCTTGTGAGTGCGAGGGTCACTCAGCAAGGTACTCTGTAGATGCATGTACCAGCAATGAAGGGAGGAAGCCCATAGCATATGGTCCTAGACTCATTCAGCCATTTAACTAACATCCTTGAGGTGCTAGTCACATGACAGACAGGTAACTGAGCTGGGCAACTTGAGGTTGATTTGTAAACACTCTCATACAAGAACTTAATTAATTGTATTTATTTATTTACTTATTCACCCACACAGTCACAGACTTTGCAAGTGTGAATAAACTGATTGTTTCCTGCTGAGTCATGCTAGATCCCAGTGATGCGGTGATGTTTTGTCTGTACTCTAACAAATAAAGCTCACCTGGTGATCAAAAAAAAAAAAAAAAACAGGAAGTTTAAACTATTTTATGCTTAGCAAACATTGTAATTCATATCAATGGTGAATTAGTCATCGTACTCTGAACTATGCAGAATCCTATTTCCTTATCCTGTTCAAAGCTACTGTAAACTATTCTATTTTGATCTGATGTCTTCATGTTTCGGTGCTCAGCTAGAGAACTGGAAGTGTTTCCAGGTGTATTTCCAAGTAATGACAATATTCTTGTCACAGACAACTGGGTAAGTTCCTCTTTTTATGGTCATGAAAAATCACCTGATGCAAAGTAAGAAAGGTTTATTTTTGTTCCCAGCTGAGAGCATTGCTGTCCAGTGGGCAGAGGAGGCATGAAGATAGGAATGAGAAGTGGTGGCTTATATCTCATCAAGAAGCAGAAAGAGATAAATGCCAGTGCTTAGTTAGCTTTTACTTCACAACCTCATTTATTCACATGGGACAGCAGAGTAATGATTGAACTTTACTAAACCTCTCTAGAAACACCCTCCCGTAAATACTCAGAAGTGTGTCTCCTATGCAATTTTAAGTCCAACTACATTGGCAGTGAATATTAGGCATCACACGCATGTAGACCTTTTGGCCACAAATGAAAGCACAGTCCCTGTCTATAGGAAAGCCTTTGACCTGCAGGAAGATTTATAGTATCAGACAATGGTGCTTTTCCAAGGCACATGTTTTTTGTTGTGAAAAGTCAGTATTTTGGGCACCTGTTAGTCCATTCTTTGACACAGGAAGAGATCTGTAGTGCAGAGCCCACAGACAAGATGTCACCATGCTTATCTTTTCTTTGGGCTAATAAAGAGAAATAATAATAATAAATAAAGGTTGTATATCTACCTTTCTCTTTGACATCTTTCCACCTCCCAGCTAACAAGAAAAAAATGCACCTCCATATCTCACAGCCCATTTCAAGCAAGTAATTTCCTATGTTGGTTCTTTGTCTTTCTCCTCTCAGCTTCTTTGCTTTTATGAATGTTTGCCAATATTCTTTACCTTTTATCGTTATTTCTGTCTTAGTTTTAGAACTAAAATATGACTCTCACTGGCAGCTCTCACATCTGGATGTTGGATTCCATTCCTGTTCTGTGTTGTTATCTGTGAGTTCCTTTTAAAATAAAGAACCCCTGGTCTGTGAGGTCCTTGGTGTATTTGTGTGTGGTACATCCATATGAGTGTGGGGTACACATGCCTGTGTGTTCAGTTTTGAGGCTATCCTACTCTGCCTTATTAACTTGACACTGAAGAGGCAGTTCAAGGTTTCAATTAGTTTGGATAACCAAACTTGAGTACCCGTGATGCTGGGTTACAGGAATACAGATGAGTCACACCTGTTCTTTACATGGTTGGTAGGAACTCAGATACTTATGATTGCAGAGCAGCAATGCTCTTCTCTCTAGCCATCATTTCAGCCCTAACCACACAATTTCTATCTAAGGTAGTTAAATTGTAAACAAAACTAAAAGTTGACATTGGTTCTTTCTTCTACTTTCTACTACAGTTAGGAAGATGAGGCTGAGCAGCAGTCTGAAACTTGCCCCAGGCTTCTGTCGCCAAATGGCTTCGCAGAGATGAGCTGGAGACTAGACTTCTCTAATTTTCCATCCCAGTGCTCGCTCCCTGCCAGGAATATGACTGGAGTGTTAAACTTAGAAGCATTAACTCAGCAAGGAATTTAAACAGAAGTTCAAACATATCTGTGACAGTTGAGATTTATATATTTTTTTGCTGGCAGTCTGCCGATTTCGAGAATTAAGGGATTTGACATGCCATATACATTTTGCCTGCTTATAGCTCTTCTAGAATTTCACTCAAGGCAACACACACAGTTAAAGCCCTCATAAACAGGACAGTATTTGGAGTACACACGAGGAAGGCGATGAGAAGGATGATGTTAGCATCCAGGAACTTCACCTGGATGTGCTTGTCTCCTTCTATCTCTTTCGTATTGTTGGCTGCAACAGTTTCAGCCCAGCTGTACCGTTATTTCTCTAAACTGCTCAGAATAGTTTCCTGCCTGTTGGAACTTGTGCATGTTTTCTCATGATCAAAATAAATTTCACAATGAAGATTAAATTTGGAAGCTAAATACATATAGATATTTGTAAAGGTTTTGTGAACACTGGGTTTTCTGAACAAGGGACCACAGTGACTTTATGGCAGGTCCTGGAAATGTATCAAGTAGATACCTCCACCCTGTTGCTACTTTAGTGTCCTTGGTGTGAGTTCTTTTTCCATAAAGACTCTGCCTCGGTGACACAAATACTTTTGCATTCTCATGAGGTTTTTATATGCAAATTTATAGAGACTTTTTTGAACAAAGTCTCACCGTCCAAAACAGAACCATAATTTACTGTATCATTTCAATAATTCTAACATAGTTACTTCTAACACACAAATGAAATAGGCCACTGTTCTTTAGATCATGCCTCCATTATGACTGATTGCCAATCACTCATCAGACAGCAAACTCAGAGTTTGAGATCTGCAGCATCTTAGAAGTCCTTACTTATTTATTCCTTTCTGGTACGAATTAAGCACCAAATCCAAGATAAAATTAAATGTAGTAAGGGAAAGCTACAGATCCAGAAGTAAAGGAACCAAGAAATAGAGAGCTGAATGTGGAGGACACAAATCACAAATGCAGACACTTAGTGAGATGGGGTGGGGGATGGGGAGTTCTTGTTAATCTTGAAAACCTTAGGGAGATCTGGAGGACCTAATTGACTGTCACTGTAGGATGTGATATGGCTATCAAGGAGGTCAATGTAATTTGGGGCTGGTGATGCAGAGTCATCATTTCCAGAGGAGCTAATCTTCCCTCTGCAGGCTGGGCTTCACCCAGGAAATATTGAAGTGGCTATCAAGGTGAATTTCAAGATAGATATTAATAGACTTCAGACCTTAGTTGAGATGTTAAGTTGAGAATTAGAGATGTGCACAATGACTCCACCCTTTGACTTTGAAAGTTGTGCAGCAGCCCTGCCCAAGTCACGTGAGCTTAGACCTTCGGTGGGCGTAGTCCCATACAGTAGTCATAATTAATCTTGCCATGTGGCTAACGGAGGGACAGTTTCAAGTCCCTGTTATGGGGATAACTTGGTGATAAGGACAGAGAGTTCTAAAGTACTTTAAAAATCAATTTAGAATAAGAAATCTTGAATATTTCAGTTTATGTTTGAGAAATAAGCTTCTTTTTATGCATTTATGGCAAGCAAGAACATTCCACATTGCAGATCTATAATGATTTTAAAATTCTACTCTATGGAAGCTAAAGGCATACTAGTCTTTTCTTTCAGTCTTTTAAACCAACGTAGAGTCATAAGAAAATTATAAAGAGTACCTAAATACCCTAAAACAAGCATTTCTTGTAATAGCCTTTTACAAGTTACAAGGTACGTATCTAAGAACTAATACATCAATATTGATTCCCTAGAATTAACTTAAATGCACACTTTACAGAGATTCTCTTCATTTGTGTTTCATATCTTTGTCCCAAGATTTCTTCAAGGAACTTTAGTTATATCATAATCATGTTTGCTTAGGAGTTTCTTGGTTTTGGCACTTTTTGTGGTTTTCTTTACTTACCTGTCAGTCCACAATTATATGAATGAATGAATGAATGAATGAATAAATAAATGAATGAATGAATGAATGAATGAATGAATAAATAAATAAAGATGAAAAACTCTCCCATGCAGACAAGTTCCCCAATTATCAGGTATGGTGAACCTGGTTACTCACTTTCAACAGTACTGCATAGAGATATTGAATATTCCACAGTGGAGAAATGTGACAAACTCTATGTGAACTGTGATCTATAGTATTAAAAGTGATAAATGGTGTTGATAGTTTATTATTGCCCAGGATGTGATGAAAAGAGGAGGTTCTGCGGTTTTCCTCCCAAAACTTAAGACTGTGTCTAATAAGTAAAACAAATATTAAATTAAACACAATTGAAAGATATCAACAACTGATTATTTTCCACTATTTATGAAAACAAAAAGTAAAAGTACAGTGTTAGATTCCTTTAAACTGAAAAGAACATCATTGTAATTATCTTTTGTGTACAGTTAACATCTTTTACAGTTTTATTTTTTCCTATTATCCTTTAGAAATGCAGGGCAGATGTTGACTCAGGACCCAAGAAACCCACCTAAGCCAATTTTTTTGCTTTATATTCATGATTAAATGAGAAGTATGCACATTGGAGAAAGTATCATATCAATTTTTCTCCTGCTATATAGGAGTCTGGTGCAGTATGGGTAGCCTGTAACAGTTTATCAATCCAGATTGATTTACAGAGACAAGAGAGATGATCTAGCAAGTAATTGAGAACCTGACACATAAAAAATTTTAACATAGACGTTTTAAGCCCACAGCCCCATATGATTCAAAATCATAATAGTGATAAAACCAGAGTTGAGTATGGAAATATGAGAAAAAAAATCTCAAGTTGCCCTTTCTTTCTTCAGTATCTATTCAAGTGCTTGATTGCATAGTATATGTGAACAAGGTTGCCATAAAACCATGAATCACTTTGCAGGTAGAAAGAAAAGCTTATTGGGGAAATAAATTGTTGGTCTACCTACAAGAGTAGAGGAGAGCAATTTGGCAAGAAAGCAAGCAGATTTTATATGATAGTCAGAAGGCTGGATGTCTTTGTGCTGATGCAGGCTGAATTAAGCAGAATTAGATACTCTTGCTCAAGATAGTTGACCATTGCTGTGGACTGATGAAGCGGTGGTTTTACTGGGAAATGGAATCCTACTCTACAAAATTCCTGAGGAATGCTGAATGCAGGTTTCTGTTTACCCAATAGCAATTCTTCTGCTCACTAGTTCAGAGTCCTTCTGTTCAGAATACTGTCCCCAACAATGCCATTTTGGAGTACCATGTTGGACCTAACCGTATATATTCTCCAAATCCTATCCTCTGGTCATGTTGAATTCTGTTCATTGTCATTAAACCTTGTATTTTTCCACCTAAAAGTCATTGTGTTCACAGGAGCTTCCTTTATATGAAAATTTTCAAATAAAGTTAATGAAAAACGATGCTTGCATGTTCCTCTCACAAAGCCTGTTCATCAGGACACATTTAGTACTGCTGCTAAGACTTATCTTGAAATCATAAGCCATATGTAGTGCTGGCAAGATTTTGTTTTCTTAATATAGTAAATTAAAATAATAAAAGTAAAATAAGGTAATTTTTCATAACATTTAAATCCCCTAGCATATATATGTATATTTATACATAAATATATTATAGACACATACACATTTAAAAGTTGTAAACTAATTCCAGCCATTATTTCTTCTTCTCTAAATGGATCTATCTTAATTTATCTAGGAGTATAAATGATAAAATTATATGATAAGTTTTCATGTGATTCTTTGGAATTTTCTTTCAATGTATTATATCTAGGTGATGAAGAGAATAAAGTTTTTAAAACATCATTGGGAATTTTACACTGCCATCTAGTGTTGTGCCTTCTCAAACAAGTGGTGGATGAAGAAAGCAAAGGACTTACCTGACATACCCAGTCGAGTTGACATTGTCATAGATTGGCAGTATTTCAGAGAATCTCTCATTTCAATAACTCTAACACTTAATGTAGAGACACTGATCTCTTATCTTTCATCATAGTACAAGCTGCACATCAATATAGGCTTCCTCAGTTTAAAAAGAAATGAGATTGTGTTTAATGACTCTCATTCATGTTGGTGCGCTTGTGAGAGGAACTGAATACTCACTGGGTGTTCAACACTTGCCAGGCACATTCTAAACATTTTCTCTCTAGTATTTTATTTAATTTTGAACACAGTCTTGGGAGGGAGGCACCATTTTGTCTCTGTTTTACTCAAACCTATACAATGAGTGAATGAACAAATTGTGATTTTTAAATATATTCATGGTAGTTCCAGAGACTATATGTGAACAAGCAAACTACGATAGCTCCTTCTGTGCTCTCCAGTCGACACACACTCACAAGCAAACACATACACACACATACATGCACACACACATACACACATACATACATGCACACATACATACACACACATACATGCACACACACATACACACATATATACATGCACACATACATACACGCACACACATACATGCACACACATACATACATGCACATACACACACATACACACAAGCACACACACTCCACCATCACAACCACCACTGCCTTCTGTACACTTTCCACCAGATGCACACTGCTTTGGTCCCTGATGAACTAGAGTCATTTCTGTATGAGTCACGACCTTCCTGATTATTTTATACCTGAGGTCATTTTGCCTTCACTAGAATAGGCCACCTTGCTTTGTTGTTTTTGTTTGGTTTTAGGATTTTCTGCACTTCCATAATCAGAAGATGATAATTAGCTGTCATATTAATTATAGAAATTTGGGCTCTAATCTTAAAATAAAAGCAGACATCAGTTTAAAAGATGTTCTTTCTACATAAAGGTGTCAACTATTTTTTCCTTAGAGCATACAAAATACAAAGGAGATAAAGCTGATTCAAGTAAAACATTGAATGTGGCACGGATGGTTATTTGTTGTTAATTTTTAAAAATAATCAATCACATTAACTGAATTATTAATTTTGTAACAAAATGCAGTAGTTAAATTGGATATGTACACCAGATTCTAGGTGTTTCGGCTCTCAATCAGCATCTCTACCAAGTGATGTCACATAGCTCAAGCACTCAAGTAAGGAGGAAGAGATGTGTGTTTGTGTCGCTGAGGAGCTCAATGAGAGCATAGCCATTTTCCTGTAAGTTTTCTGGTGATAGGATTTTCTCTTTGTGTTTAGGAGTAGAGAAAAAGTATTGTAGAATAAAAGCCAGTCGATAGTCGCAACTGATAAGTAAGGAAATAAACAACTTCTAACACATAAAATAAAAAAGCTGAAAAATGAAAGGCCTCCTTACTGTTTTGAGTTAGAGTCAAAAGTTTACTGTTATATCATCCTATTGTTTCCCAATTCCAGTTGATTTACCTTAGTCCATTCAGGCTACTCTAACAAAATAGCCTAGACTGGGTATCTTATAAACAATAAAAGTTTGTTTCTTATAGTTGTAGGACCTAGGAAATTTGTTATCGGGGCTTCAGCATAAAAAAGTCTACTGAGTGACCGCTTCTAAGCTGTAGACTATTAACTTCTTGTTGTGTTCTCATGTGGTAGAAAACAGTCAATGCGATCTCTTGGGCTTTTTTTGGAATGACACCAGTGCCATTTATAGACAGATCTGGTCCAGTGAGCTCACCATCTCCTAAAACACCATTACTTTGGGGGTTAAGATCACAAGATACAAACTTGAGCGAGAAGAATTACAGCATTTGTACTATAGAATTAGTTGCCCCATTCCTCACGTTTAAAGCCATCTAAGCAACAAAAAGCACAGTAGAATGATAAGGTTCATATAGAATAATAGAATGACGTGAACTCCAGAAGACAGGCACAATTCTGCTCCAGGTCTGTAGACTCGGGGCAGAAAGAATTTCACCCTTGAGCCTTCCCAGGCACCATTACGGTGAATGAATACAGGGTGGTGAAATGGGAGCAAGAAAGAAACAGAAGGATTCAGGAGAGAGACAAATCTGAAAAGGCAAGGACGGCAAGGAACAGACTGAAGTAGATGCCCTGCTTTCCATCAAGGCCCAAGTATCTGGGTCTGGGCAGCTGCCAAGGGACATGACTTGGTCTGTGACCCTGATGCAGCTGTGCGGTCTGTGTGGATGTCTGCGACTCCTGATTCTACCAAGAGTCTGGACCACTACTTGTGACTAAGTTTATGTCCAAGGGATGTCCCCCACAGAAACCATGTAAAACCAGGATTCCTGTAACCCAAACTAGGACCATAGTGACATCCAGCTCAGACTGCTGCCATGGGCCATGTCTGGGTACATGGTTCTGCCACAGCCATGGTCTGCGTTAAAATCCACAGCCCCTGTTACCACAAAAAAAAAAAAAAAACAGTGAAGATAGAGCTCTACAGAGTTGGCCCCAACCCTCACCAACTGCACCACCCTGGAGAGCAGGCACTGTACCTCCCCTGAGCAGGACAGTAGACCTGGCCCTGTTGGTGGGGTTCTGGTCAGGTGACTGAATAAGGGAGAGTGAGGTAACTAGCCTCACGGTCTGTCATGTGGTGGTGTGGCAAGGGAGAAATACTCCCCTTGCTCCTCACTCCTTGCCCTTTGCCACCTACTGCGGGCCAGAAAAACTGGTTCCACGGTCATGAGAGCAGGAGAATTGATCCCAACCCTCGCTGGCGGCAGCACTCTTGAGGCCCGGCACCTAACTCAAGCAGCATAGTAGTAGAGCTGATGCTGTTGATGGCGATGCAGGTAAGAAGGCATGGGTGACCTGATGCTACCCTTCATCTGCCATATGGCAGAGTGGGCAAGGGAGAGATGACCTCCCCCTGACCCTCTACGCCTGTGGCAGGTGACCTGAGGTCATGAACGTGGGAGGACTGGTCCTGCCTCTCACAAGCTACAGCACGCGGGAGAGCGAAAGCTGGCATGGCACCTTGCCTGTGTAGCACACTAGAGCTGACCCTGTTGGTGGGGGTGGAAGCGAGCTGGACCTGTAGGCCCGAGAGCAGGACAGCTGCCACCTCCTCTCCTTGGTATGAGGCGGAATGTCAAGGGTAAGGAAGATATGCTGCTCTTACCCCTTGTCACCTATGACAGGTGGAACAGCATGAGAAGAGCTGGCCCTGACCCTCACCAAGTACACGATCCGGAGAGCAGGCCCTGCACTGTGCCTGGGCAGCAAACTAGAGCTGGTCCTTGTGGTGTGAGCTCTGGTGAACTGGAACCGAGGGTGTGAGAGCAGGCAAACTTGTGCCGCTCCTTGCTGTCTAAAACATGGGAGGAGCCAGCCAGGGCAGTGATGGAGAGCTTGCTCGGAGAGTGATGATGAGGGACAGCTGGCAGGCTGACCAGCCCAGCTACTACCCATGCCCAGAACCAGGAATATGAGCCAGGCTACCTCAACATTACCTCATCTATGGACGGTCGGAGCATGTTAAGGGGCTGGATCTGCAGATCCGAAGCTATACTAGGATAACCAAAAGCAGTCCCAGTGAGTGTTCAGTATCAGTAGCAGAAGCCTGCCGCTTTGAACCAGACCAATAACTCATCGCAATTAGCATGTATGGACTAAAGGTATACTGTGTGATTCATTGGGCCACACTACAGCTTCCATGATGAATTGTTTTTCTTATTTGTTTGTCTTGATTTTTTTTTTGGTTTTATTTTTAAATTTAGTTTTGGGGGGAGGTGGCAAAGACAGAGGGATGAAGCAAGAAGGGGGGTGAGTGGAATAGGGGTACATGACATGAAATCCACAAAGAATCAATAAAAAGTTTTTTTTAAAAAAAATAAGAATAGAATATGGAATGATGATCCGTCAGAGAGAGCAAACCTCTTGTGCCTTGATATTTATTTTCAGTCACCTGTTAATTATAGAGCACACCATTCTGGAAGCCCACTCAAGAAATCTTCAGGAAATAATATTTTACTGGGACAGTTGTCTTTCCCCTGGCTGTGCCCTCTTCAGGCAATTTTCTCCAGATTCCTTCATACCTGCCCTCAAATGAAAATCTCCAAGGACAACTTCCCTATTCTTTTACATATCATTGGCATTTTGGAGCCTCATCCTGGCACAGATGTGAAAATGATAAGCAAGACATATACATAAGGGGCTGACTAACGTCAGATTTAACGTTTTTGAAAAAACTCCATCTGCTCTGCATTTTTTCTCTGTCCAAACAATGCAATGCGTTTTAAATTAACCAAGCTTTGTCAGGTTGTATCACATATCATTTACAGCCTATGGATACAAGTAGGAGGTACTGAATGAATATATTTTAAATTAATGTATTATCAGATTTCACCACTCAGACAACATTCTAAAATTACCAGTTGTCTTAGTTACGGTTACTATTTCTGTGATAAAATGCTGTGACAAAAAGCAAAATGGGGAGGAAACGATTTTTTCTTTTTACTTACACTTCCACATCACTTTAAGGAAGACAGGACAGGAACTCAAAGAAGGCAAGAACCTAAAGGTGGGAGCAGATACAGAGGATATGGATGGATGCTGCTTACTTGCTTGTTTTCCATGGCTTGCTCAGCCTACTCTCTTATAGAACCTAGGACCACTGAAAATGGACTGGGCCCTTTTTTTAGCAATCACTAATTAGGAAATTTTCTTAATTGAGGTTCCCTCTTCTCAGGTGACTTCAGCCTGTGGCAAGTTGACATACAACTATCCAGCACACTGGTATTTTAATTTCTGGTTGGATGGAATAAATTTTATTCAGCAATACGATCAAGAATAGAATCTTTTCTTTGGATGCCCTCTCACCTACCCAGGCATGTGGAGTGCTCAGCATTAAGCTTGTGGAGAGAGAGCCACTGCCTTTTTTTCCCCACTACAAATGTCTGTTGTTATTTCCAGCAGAGAGGCAGATGGCCAAGTGCATAAGGGCCAAGCATGGAGAACTGAGATGTTTGGTAGACACAAGTGGTGAGTCTTACAAAGCAAGAGATCCATCAGAGGCAAGCGGATGATACTGAGCTCCAGGATCCTGCGAAAGCAGCCGAAGTTATTGGTGGGACTCAGGTGGACTCTGGTTCTAGTTCGTGGAAGATTTCCACCCAGAAATTGGACATGATGCCGACAGGACTCCAATTTTCAACAACAGGGGAACAATTTTCAACTAAAATGTACCAGAGTTGGGGGATGGGTTAGAAATGAAGAGAGGCAAAGACATCCTATTTTGAGTGTTTCAGGCGATGAAAAAAGTACCTGAGTTGTTCACACTCAGGTCTGTGAGGAGGAGAACTCATTTTCCCATGGGCTTCACTGATCTTACTGTGAGGGAGGTGATCAGATAATAATAAAAATTATAAAAGTCCAGGAAATTAGAAAGGATCTCACCATTGAAATGTGAAGAACACCAAAGATTGGCTTTGAAAATGGGTCAAAGAGCCGGGCGGTGGTGGCGCACGTCTTTAATTCCAGCACTCGGGAGGCAGAGGCAGGCGGATCTCTGTGAGTTTGAGGCCAGCCTGGTCTACAGAGCTAGTTCCAGACCAATAACTCATAGCAATGCAGATATGAAAGAAAGCTGATTGGGCTAAAGAGTATCCTTTAACATATCACAGCTTCAATGGTGAGCTTTTGTTTGCTTGCTATTTTTTTCATGTGTGGGGTATAGGACAGATGTGGAAAGACAGGAAGATGAATGAGATTTGGGTACATGATGTGAAATTTATAAGGACTCAATAAAAAGTTAAAAATAAGAATGTGTTTCCAATTATTTCATCCTATTCACTTCTCTGATAACTTAAATAATTTTTGTGAAATGTTGTCGGTTTTTTTCTGATTAAAAAAATAGAAGAAAACATGGTAATAAATAAGAGTATGCTACAAATCCAGCAGCATGCTAAATGACATTTTCTACTGAATGTCTTTGGACGCTTTTGGGTGAAGCCTAGAGGTGGAACCCAGCTTCTCAGCATCTTTCCCCATGTCCTCTGCTATATATCTAACTTCTATTTTATACCTCGATGACCTCTGAGAGTTCTCCCCCACTCACTCCCACCTACTACATCCAAAATCATCTTGAAGGAATGAGCTCAACTAAAGCTGCATTTTCCAAAGATAAACAACCTTCATAAATGCTCCAACTTGTTTTTCTTTTCTTCTTTGTAGTGGTTGTGATGACTAATCTTGGCTGTTAACTTTGTTGGAATCACCTAACAGCTGGCTGGGTGCTCCTATGAGGAATTTTCTTAATTCAATGATTTGGAGCAGGAAGACCCTCAATGTGAGCCACAGTTTATGGTGGCATCCTAGGTACAGAACACGGAAGAAGGAAACCTTGCTTCTTGTCTTCTTGTCCTCTCTTACTGCCAAGTTCATCCTTCCTGCTGCTAAAGTAGTCCCTTGTCAGTATTAGAACAAACTTCTAGATTCAACAGAGAATGAAGATCAACAGCTCCCACAAGAGTGTGCCAGGCATTCCGGGCCAGGTTGGGACTTCTGAGACATCCAGTTTGTGAACTGAAGAGCCACCAGATTCTTAGCTTGTCTGTCATGAGACAGCCATCGCTAGACTGTTAGCCAGGGCTAACAACATTTGAAACTGTGGATAGGAATCACTTTTGGCAAGTATATCGGTTCTACCAGGAGATTCAGAAGGACACTGAAGATTTTCGGTAAATTGTAGATATGGGTTAAGGATGTTTTTGAAGGGCAGACAGTTCAGAAACCCATGCCCTCTCGTCTTTAGGCTTGGGGATATGGGCATGTGAATGAGGTTTCAGAATATTTGTAGGAAGCAATTAAAGTCTGTGAGTTATTTAGAAAGCTGAAAGAAATCAACTTGATGTTTGTCTCAGAGAAATAAAGTAGGCAATAACAGAGTTATTCTCTTCTGATACTCAGTGGTCTCTACATATATGCACACTATCCATGTACACATACCGGACACCTGAAAACCCATGTAAATCCAGTAATGTAGGGGAAAGTAAATAGTAGTAAGAACGTGAGGTTGTAGAATAATCGTTTTTGCACACTGATAACATGTGTCACTCTGAATGGTTTAATAAAAAGCTGAAGATCAAATAGTCAGGCAGAATTTTCAGGCAGAGAGAGCTCCAAGAAGAAGAAAGGAGGAGGAGTCAACAGCCAGACACAAACAGAACAAATATGCAGAAAGAGAAGTAAAATCCACGAGTCACATAGCAACATATAGGTCAATAGAAATGGTTTAAGTTGTAAGAACTAGTTAGAAACAAACCTAAGCTAATGGCCATACTTTCATAATTAAAAAGTCTTTGTGTCATTTTTTTTTGTGAGTTGGTGGCCCAAAGAAAACCCTGTCTGTGCTATTATAATTTCTTTTTTACTACTAAACTGAGAACTTACAATGTGTAAAATTGAGTCATCCCAGTTTTCAGTACAAGGGAGAAGCCTGTAATTCTTATGAAAAGCTGATGCAAGCGATCTTAAAATTATTAATGCAAGAAATAAAACCAAGTCCCTTGGGAGATACAGCTCCTTATGACAAAAAAAAGATGGTTTAAACATGTAAAGTTGGAATAGGATGTGGTCAAACACATTAGGCACAATGAAGATACTTTCTTTATTTCCCTATTGAGACATTGCAAAGTTTTTCAAAAGGAATGTTTACCCATTCCTTTGCCTCCCGCTCACACAGTGTGATGGAGATAATGCACACTCTTCTCCCTTTTCACTTCTGGAATATTCTTTACAACAGTAAACTTATTTCAGTTCATCTTAGAACCTATGGCGATGAAGATCAACAACTTTCATGTCTACGTCTCCCAAATTTTAAAGCAATGTTTTTCTGTGATGTTTAAAAAGTAACTTCATTGCTGTCTTCCTGGAATCGCAAGGTTTTCAACAATACAAAGAAGGTCTTGCAGTTCCAATCTTTGGTGATGGTGATTGTCATGGAAGTCTGTTTCCCTTTCTTCTCTAATATATCAGAAGGCTACATTTGGGGTGCAACTCAAACAACTCACTGTACAGCAGAGTAGTTTGGTCCATAAAACCCCACAAAATTCCTCTCTTTTGACTATGCTGGGACTGGTACAGACACTAAGTAGACCCCAGGGATTTCCACATATGGTAAGTAATAATGCAACAGGCAGTTGAGTCCTACAAAGAACCCTGTAAAACATCTGCATGAGGCTATTTAACGAGCAAGAAATAAATCTTTATTGTCTTGTCCCACTAGAATCTGGGTTTCATTTGCTATAGTATTTTGTTTGTCGAAATACATTTCCCAAGTCTTCCACTAACCAGAAGTGTCAGCCATATTTTACTGAAGTATGAACAAAGTATCTGAGGTTTAAACACAGTCTATGCTCATGAAGCACACTGTTGGGAAGATTTTACATACAGTTATCCTAGGGCTCTAGAACTCATCTGTATTTATGAGATACTTGCTAAATACAAGTTTTCCAAGGAATATCTTAAATTAGATGGTGAGAAAAAAGAAAGATCTCTCATTTATGTTTATTATAGTTCAAGGAAAGGAATTAATAAGATCTAAGAATGTATAAGGAACTAATCATTTATGTATTGATTCCGAAGGATAGTGTCTGTCACTCAGTTCAGAGTGAGAAAAAGGAATGCTGGCGGAGTTTGGAAGATCTGGATGGACTGAAAAACAAACAGAGCTTAGCACCAAAAAATGTCCAGGTAGTGAGAGAACTTGAATCAGCAAGATCCATCTTTCTGAGACCCTGAGCATGCTGAACGAAAAGGGAATGACAGTTTGCTCACACCTACACATGTCCGTGGTCATGGTAGAGAGGAACAGGTGCTAAATACAAAACCGAGGACTTTCCTCTAGTTGTCTGCTCCCTGCACTGAGGCCCGACTCCATGAAGGTTCTGCAGCTTCCCAAACAGTGCCACCACTTACAGATGGAGTGTTCAACAAGATGTATGTGATGGCCATTTCACATTCCACACACACAAGAAGAGCCTAAAATATATAAATTTAAATTCTGCCCTACGTAGTTTCTAGAAAATTAAGCTGCTAAGCTTGCCGTGAAGGAGGGTGACTAGAGACCCGTGTGCATTAGTGTCAGCTGTGCCCAAAGACGATCTGAATCAACGCACAGGCACGGTCTTAAAACGGGAGGAGTAAAAGCTACTGTAATGAAGTAGATCATTTGAGACCCCAGACTGAAGCTATATAGATTTCAGTTCACCTGCAAAGGGAACAGTACAATTGCTCAGGTAAAAATGCAGAAATTGGCGATGGTGGCGCACGCCTTTAATCCCAGCACTCGGGAGTCAGAGGCAGGCGGATCTCTGTGAGTTCGAGACCAGGCTAGTCTACAGAACTAGATCCAGGACAGGCTCCAAAGCCACAGAGAAACCCTGTCTCGAAAAACAAAACAAAACAAAACAAAAAAGCAATGGAGAAGTTAGTGTTCTCCAACAGACATTGGAAAGCTTAATTTTGAAAATCTTGATCCTAGTGGCCTTGATTTGCTTCGGGTGGCTTTCTGCTGGAAAATGACAGAGGACAGACGACTGCTTTCAGTAGTCTGAGGCCGCTGGTGAGGCCACTGAACCTGGGAGGCAAGGGAGGAAAGGAGCATCCCAGCTGAGGTCTGAACTCCAACTGCAGAGCTTCCGGGAAGGCTAGTGCTTCTGAGTCACGCACTTCAACTCTCTGCTTCCTTTCAGAGTCCTTCTATGCAAAAGCAAAAATGAATAAGACATTAAGCCAAGACTTCTGCTTTAAAAATGATTTTATTAAAATCTCTTTTCATTTTCATTACATCTAAGGTGTTATTTTTAAGAATATATTTATCAAATCACTAGGGAGATAATTTGTAAAACCTTGTTCTCTATGTTATTTATAAAAGCAACTGTGTTACCATATTACATATCTTAAATTCTCTGCACAGTAATCAATTCCCTTGAAAGAAATACACTGTCATTTTCTAACCACCGAATTAACTGATGAATTGTTATAATCTAACAATTATGATATCTTAAAAATTGCTAAGAAAGAAATTATAGACTTTTTAAATTTTAATATATTAATTTTGTATTCTGTGATAAATTAATCTTTTAAAGAGGGTTTGTCTGCACATTGAATTATCTGTTTGTAACTAAGCAGTTCTTAAATTTTTAAACTTTATTTTATAATGTAATATATTTGTGCACATAATTTGAATAGTTGCATGAGACATGAGTATATAGAAATATACGACTTGAATATGTACATATTACCTAACATAACTGACCTTCTGCATTTGTGAGATTCTTTTTAAGACCAACAAATATAGTTTAAAAATTAAAAGATTTTTCATAATGCAATTTATAATGCAATAATGAACATGTAGACACCATTTACCTTGCCGTCATTCCCAAAACCATTCATTATGATAAATATTTAAGTAATTCAGAGATAATTTAAACATATAGTAGGCTTTTTATAGGTTATATACAAGTGTCACACAATTTTACAAAGTGTAGCTGAACATCATTAATTTTTTTACAACAATCTTTTCTCATTTTACATGCCAATCCCAGTTTCCAATCCCTCCCCTCCTCCTGCTCCCTCCATCTTCTCCCCCACCCCACCCTCTATCCAGTCCTCAGAGAGGATAAGTCTGCCGATTGGGAGTCAACAAATTCTATCACATCACCTTGAGGCAGGACCAAGGCCCTCCTCCCCTATATCTAGGCTGTGTAAGGGATTCTTCCAAAGAAATTGGGCTCCAAAAAGCCAGTTCAAGCACTAGAGATAAACCGGATCCTACTGCCAGTAGCCCTACAAACTGCCTAAGGCACATGACTGTAATTCACATTCAGAGGGTCTGGTTTGGTCCTATGCAGGTTCCCCCACTGTCAGTCCAGAGTCAGTGAGCTCCCACTAGCTCAGGTCAGCTGTTTCTGTGGGTTTTCCCATCATGGTTTTGACCCATTTACTGATATTTTCTCTCCTGCCTCTCTTAGACTGGACTCTGAGAGCTTGGTCCAGTGCTTAGCTGTGAATCTCTGAATCTGCTTCCATCAGTTGCTAGATGAAGGTTCTATGATGGCAATGAAGGTAGTCATCAATCTGATTACAGGGGAAGGCTAGTTCAGGCACTCTTTATACTATTGCTTAGGGTCTTAGCTGGGGTCATACTTGTTGATTCCTGGGAATAGCCCTAGTTCCAGGCTTTGTTTTTGCCCCATCATGACTCCATCAATCAAGATATCTCTTCGCTTGCTCGCCCTCGCTGTCCTTCCCCCCATCTTGACCATCCTGTTCCCTCATGTTCTCTTCCCTCTCCCCTCGTCTCATCCTCCCCTCCCCTTTTGTCCTCCCTTCTCCTACCACCCCCACGTTCCCAATATTCTCAGGACACCTTGTCTATTTCTCCTTCCATGTATGTCCCTCTTAAGGTGCTCCTTGTTACCTAGCTTCTCTGGTATCATGGACTATAGGCTGCTTTTCCTTTGCTTTGCATTTAGTATTTGCTTACGAGTGTGTACATACTGTGTTTGTCTTTCTGGGTCTGGGTTACCTCACTCAGGAGAGCATCATTAATAGTTTTTATGAGTATTGATCTAAGAGCAAATCCCTCATGATATCAAAAGATCAGTATACACAACTATAAACACACACACACACACACACACAGAGAGAGAGAGAGAGAGAGAGAGAGAGAGAGAGAGAAGTGAATGTTTCTGTCTTTCAAAAATATAAT
>NW_004949102.1:1998741-2022536 GCF_000317375.1 Microtus ochrogaster | reverse complement strand
AGAGAGAGAGAGAGAGAGAGAGAGAGAGAGAGAGAGAGAGAGAGAGAGAGAGAGAGAGATGGGAACTGAAAATAGTGTGGTTATTGGCTGTACAAAATAACACAAAAGTAAAAACATTTGCTCCTTGATTAATCCTTCTATGTCTTTACATAGCAATAGATCAGGCAAAAACAACACGAGAGTTCCCCGAAAAGTACACTCTGAATTAGTCTCCCTAGTTCTTCCACTAACATACAAGGTACAGCTCTTTGTAATTAGCTAGAGTCTGTATTGCACTCATCAACCAATGTCATAGCCATTGACCACTGTTTGTTTCATTTCTATCCCAAAATTTTTGTAGGAGTAAAAGGGAGGCAGAAAAGGTGAAAAGGAGGGAAAGAGGGAAGGAGGAGGGAGGGAGGAAGAGATACACACATACACTGAGAGAGACAGATATCAAATGTTATTATATGACCAGATATGATTTATTGTACTTAATATCAACATTAATATAATTGTAATCATATATATTTTACAAAATATAAATTTTTCTTTCTAAAAATTTTGGCAATTTTAATATGACAAAGACAACATTTTATTTATGGCTAATGTTTTATGAATACTAAAGGCTATTTTCTTCTTTGAATAATACTGCAAAATTACTATTCCCCCTACATTTTCTGTGCACTTGGAGGTAATCAATTTGGTTCACATTTACATGCAGTATCGTTGTGTATTCTAATAAACAGGCATACATGACCTTAAAATGCAGAATAAGAAGAAGAGAATCCAGTCTGCAGCATGTAACTCTCTCATCTGTCCATTCTCTATTATTTGGGCGGGTCTTAACAATAAGGCATTAATTAGCTCATGTGTGGGATACTTCAATAATTTCCTATACTTATGTGGTTACACTCTAATTATAGGAAATGACAAGGATCATTTAATGCATGCAAATTGCTCATTGCACAAAGAAATTAGAATGCAAACTGTACAGTTACACCTTACTAAAAAAGGTGGACCAGCTGTAGAGAAATTAATCATCCTGTTCTACTCCAGTACTTGCCAAATGGAGGGCCACTTCATCCCATTACCTATGAACACATAAGAAAAATCATTTTGTTGAATGATCTGACAGCAAACCTATAATTATATGCTAAGAAAACAGTAAGATGCAAACGCTATGGCTAAATTTTATTTTAAAATGTGACTGGCTGGATTCTCATGTGCTGTTGCTAAATGAATAAAGACAGATTAAAAAGGAAAAGGGGCTTCACATACAGATGTTCCAACTGTCTCTCTAACGACAAGTATCTGCTTGACTAGAATTTGACCAAATAATCAAACAAACAACAACACCTCCACAAATTAATAAAACAAATAAAAACAAGAAAAATCCCAAACGACACATAAAACAGCTTCCTAACAAATAAACATCGCTACCTTGACAATAAAATACAATATTGCTACCTTGAAAATAAAAACAAACACATACTTTATCTTTTAGAAAAGTAAATTTAACATAAAGCAGAAAAAATTAGGAAAGTTCTCAAAGGTAAGTGTCTCTGCATGACAGTCCAAAATTTCTTATTCTATCTCCTGAGTATTTGAATGAGCTACCTCTCCCTTTTGAACATCTTAGGAAGTAAGCCGTTTCCTCAAGCAGAGTCAGCCTTGACAAGTCTCCCAAAGGAAAGATCACCTTCAGAGAGATAGGCAATTCCATAGCTGCTAAGATTTTAAGATATTTTTATTTCTCAATAAAGAAAAATATATGTCAGTATTGAGAGAGGGTAGCAATAACTGAGAAATTCTGGTTAAATCATCAACAGAGATATCTTTCTAGATTACTATGATTGGTTTGCTAAAATCTACAAGAATAATTAAATTCCTTCAATACACAACTTATCTCTGGGTCTGAATCTTCTAGGGATTCAAATGTTCTATTTAGGTCATGGTGTATTAGACATTCAACAAGTATAACATTTTATAATGATTCGTTGATTTCTGAAGAAAGCAGTTTAAAGACCATCTCTGTCAATACATGTTTTTCTGAGACAGTTCTCTGTGTAGCCCCAGTTGTCTTGGAACTTTCTTTGTAGACCAGCTTTGCCTTGAATTCAGAAATCTGCCTGCCTCTGCCCCTGAGTGGTGAGATTCAAGGTGTTCACTAAACCTTCCCAGGTGTCAGTCCATGTATTTGTGAACAAAACTTTGGATAAGAATATAAAAATCAGTCTAGTGCTCCAATGTGGGTCTCTGACTCTATGTCTTTTTATCGCCAGATGAAGGTTCTATGGTGATATGCAAGATATTCATCAGTATGGCTATAGGATAGGGTCATTTCAGGCTGCCTCTCCTCAGCTGCCCAAGGATCTAGCTGGGGACATCTCCATGAACACCTGGGGACACCTCTAGAGTCAAGTCTATTGCCAACCCTAAATTGGCTTCCTTAATTAAGATATAGACTTCTCTGCTTCCATATCCACCCATCCTCCATTCCAACCGTCCCATTCCCCCAAGCTCTCCCCTACCCCCTTCTCACTTTTTTCTCCCCAACTCCCCTTCCTCCCACCCCCCCACCCCCAAGTTTCCAATTTTTGCCTAGCAATCCTGTCTCCTTTCAATATCCAGAAGGATACCTATATGTTTTTCTTTGGATTCACCTTTTTATTTAGCTTCTCTAGGATCACGAATTATAGGCTCAATGTCTTTATTTGTGGCTAGAATCCACGTATGAATGAGTACATACCATATTCATCTTTTTGGGTCTGGGTTACCTCACTCAGGATAGTGTTTTCTATTTCCATCCATTTTCATGCAAAATTCAAGATGTCATTGTTTTTTTTACTGCTGAGTAATACTCTAATGTGTACATATTCCACACTTTCTTTATACATTCTTCCATTGAGGGGCATCTAGGTTGTTTCCAGGTTCTAGCTATTACAAATAATGCTGCTATGAACATAGTTGAACAAATGTTTTTATAGTATGATAGAGCATCTCTTGGGTATATTCCCAGGAGTGGTATTACTGGATCCTGGGGTAGGTTGATCACAAAGTTCCTGAGCTCCCAAGGTCCAAATGAGTAGCAGAAGGAGGGAGAACATGAGCAAGGAAGTCAGGACCGCGACTGAGACAGTGGGGCTGATCTAATGGGAGCCTACCAAAGCCAGCTGGACTGGGACTGATGGAGCATGTGATCAAACCGGACTCTCTGAATCTGTTGGACAAGGAGGGCTGACTTGAGAAGCCAAGGACAATGGCACTGGGTTTTGATTCTTCTGCATGTACTGGCTTTGTGGGACAGTAGCTTGTTTGGATGGTCACCTTCCTAGACCTGGATGTAGGGGGGAGGACTTGGACTTCCCACAGGGCAGGAAACCCTGCCTGTTCTTTGGGCTGGAGAGGGAGGGGGAGAGGGATGGGGGGAGGGGGAGGGAAATGGGAGGAGGGGAGGAGCTGGAAATTTTTAATTACAAATAAATTTTTTAAAAGAATATAAAAATCAAGTTGTTCTATATACTTCTTTTGCTTGACTTTTCTACTGAAAGAAAATACAGAATTGAGTTTTCAAGTTTTGAATATTTCACAAAAAGCACTACTGAAAGGAATCTTCTAAAATGTCATGCATTCTGGATTCCCCCAAAATTCTCTCATGTGGATGATGGAGATTGCCCCAGTAGCCCCTACCTCTTCCTTAGCCAGAGTGGCTGCGGTTTCACACTATTTATATTGTAAGACCTTTGAAAAGCTGGCCTATCACATACTGAAGTTACTTCAGTAAGAGATTTTCAGTGACTAATGCTTATAATGAAAAAAGAAATCAATGCTGTGGTTGTTTTTGTAACCATGAATAGTACTTACCATTTCTGTTATTGCAAAACGTTTATTAGCACCGTGATAAACATCACTGACATTCAGTTTGATTACTTCAGTGTCCTTGAGCTTGGTGCCAATGCCCTTCTTTTAAAAAGATCTTCTGAGTAAATTGGGAGCATGAGGACCTTGGGGGAGGGTAAGGGAGGCGGGAAGAGGCAGGGAGCAGAGCAGAGAAAAATGTAGAGCTCAATAAAAATCAATAAAAAAGAAGTTATTGACTAGTTTTATTCTCATAACTAATTTCAATTTCATAAGTTATTTCTGTTTATAAACATGCTGATGAGCTTTAAAGTCACAGTGGACAAGAGGAAAAAGCGGGGCAGTAATTGGAAGTAAAGAACAGAATGAAAATCTGTTTAGAGTGCATTTCCATTTCATTTGACGAGAATCTCATCTCTTCAGTGTCACAGCCTGAGACACCAATATCAAAGACAACTATTGGCAAGCAACTTAACTAATTGACAAGGAATGGCCTTCCCTGTCTGATTCCAGAATTCCATTATGTGGCTCAGTCTAAAAGAGTTAGTATGCTAAGAATTGAGGAAGTGTGGTTGAAATTGGTAACTGCCTATCAAAACAAAATTATGAATATTGAATATGAATATGAGGGTGTTGATAGGATATAGAAGATGTCGGGTAACTTCTATGATAGTTTCTACTTTACAAATGTGAGCAATGAATCCCCAGTTGTAAGGAGAGTAAAAATATCCTGATAACTTTTTAGAATTACATCCAGAAAGCATGGTAGGCACTGTAGGAAAAATTGACAGTTTCTTTTATGGGTGAGGCATTGTTCAGCAGGGGTGATAAAAAAAAAAAAGGCAACAGTGATCTGAAATTTTATGGTTTTCATTATGATGTTGAACCAAGCTCTATTGTTTCAAAGGGGACAGTCACTCTTTTTATCAGTGAATAGGAATGCTTTTATATTGTTTCAAGGTCTGTGTAAGTTTTCTATAGGTGTTATTAAAACATCTGACTGAACACATCTTAAAAGGTTTAATCATTTGGTTTTTTTTGCTGTTTAAAGGTTTCAACCACATGTGCTGAGAAGGGCATGGTATAGATCACAATTAACCCCATGGCAACCAAGAAGCAGACAGAGGAAGGGCCAAGGACTAGGTAGAATTTTAAAATACTGTCTCAAATGACCTGCTTCTTCTAAGTTGGCTTCAATTCTATAGCTCCAGACAGTCAACACAAAAGTCCACTAGGGACATTTCCTTTTATTTCCTATTCAAACCATTGATGTTCAATTATACATAATACATCATTGTACGGCTGGTACGTGATTAAGTAGAAACTCTAACTGAATACCTCATGCTAAACTCATTGTTATCTTTCCACTGTTATCTTTCTGGGGTCAGAAGTTCTTCTTAATTGATACCTGTGAGTTACTATTGCAAACTTTCCCTCTTAGAGATGAAATGAGCCTTACTACAAAAATGAGCTTGTTATGGGTTTGAGATAAGCTATAAAGATCATTAAAAATAAAGTTTTCTCACTGAATTCGTATAGTATAGTCACCTATCAAGTTGCTTTACAAACACTAATATTTGTTGTTTAGAGTATGGTGATTATAGAGTCAACAAAAGTCACCACATGTAAACTCTAACTTCCAACATGTTCTTTCATTGTTTTATATGAGATCAGTTCAGGTAGCCTTGAATATTTACATGTGGGGAGTAACCAGCTCCCAAGATCAGAAACAAGAAAGACTTCTGCTAACATCAATGATTCAGTTCCTAGGTAGTATAAATTCTTTACCAGATTAATAAATATCCTTCCTGTTTCTCAATCCCCCAAAAGTGTGTCCTTCCACATTCAATAATCTTGGACGGCTTAAAATAGGTACCATATCCCTAGATGCCTTCATTATCTCTATATAATTTAATCCTATGAGTTGAACTCTTTATTGAAAAGAAAATGAGTAAAAAAATTATTTTCTCTTGATATTCATTTTTTTCTCACAAGAAATAAAATATTTGCTTCTTTTTTGTAGGTTTTTAATATTAATAAAATACAAGTTTCTGTCTCGGAGTGTTAAATATTAATCTATCCTGACAATGCTTAAAACTGATAATAAATATAAGAAATATTGTTTTCTGTAATCAATTATCAAAGAAATATTAATTATAAATATACTGAGAAAATCTTCAGTAAAAGAATGATAGAAGTTCAAAGAGAAGTTAAATAGTACACTAAATTAAATAAACAAATTCAGGAGATTGAATTCTGATTTACAAAACACGTAACCACATAAAAATATGGCAATACATATATATTCCAAAGAGCTACAAGGATTACAATGACAGTTGGGTAGCTGAACAGTACCAGGAAATAAAGTAATTATATGTTTGAGCCTATGAGGTGTCAAATATGAAAGGGAATAATATTATTTAAACTCTATAAGATAAAGACAGAATTTCATTGCCGCAAGAATAATACCCAAAATAAAAATGGATGCAAACCTCTGATCATTAAATAAAACAAGTCTGTGAAATTTGGACTTATAGGAAATAATATGGATAAGCTCCACCAGAAGACATACATCCTAATTACATAAAAGTAAAGCAGCCAGTGCATTAAGTCTATATAAACATGAACATAATAAAATAAATGAATTCATATTTTCCAAGGTCCAAAATTCTGAAAAGATCAATGCAAATCATGATGGAAAGATCTGTGCACTATTAATTTGAGCATTTGTGAAACAAACAGGCCGTCACAATTTACTATCAAATGTCATATGTTTAAGTCAACTGCTTGTAATAAATATCATTTTTAGAAAACAATATAAAGAAGTAAGTTACAGTATATTTTTTTAATAATAGCATATTCAGTATGTTAATTATTCATGTTCAGAACTGTACAGAGAAGTCAAGTTGCCTGCTGCTCCATTGACTGAGTTAAGACAAGCAGTATGGTTGGTATTTTACATATGTAAAGGATATTGTGCACCTCAGTAAAGGAAGAGCACAAGAAGCACTTGGTTTGACTTAAGTTAGAAAGAATACAGCACCGAAACTGATACAAGGTGATAGTACTGCAAGTTCCATTAGAGGTAACGTTCATCCTCCTTTAATATTTGAGTATGATGGCAAACAAAGGATTAGTGAACCTTAGGAAAAATCCGGACCATATAGAGTAAGTGTCCACTTTAAATAGCACCCCTACCCTTCCCCACCAAAACAAAAAAAGGTTGTCTGTCTTGAGCTCAGTTACTTCTTCCTCAAGCTATAGTTTCTTCTATAAAAATGTAAATGGGCCATATATAAACTGTCTTCCCTATCAGCTGTGCATTTTTCCAGACTGAAATTTCGAGTGTCATCATGAAGTTCTTTATTGCTTTATTATTCCCTGACTTTCACCTCCCTGCCGGTAGCATCTCTCTCCCGATCAGTGCAGCAGTCCTGAACACTGGTATCTGCTTGCTTCTTTACCAAACAATACCAAGTTACTTTGCAATGAAGGGGAATGAGCCCTTAAAGCGTTGTCTTAATTGTGTCTCACACTTTGTCAATTACTTATGTGCTATTTTTTTTAACAAAATCTCAATCATTCGATTTTTATCAGTAAAAACTCTATAGTCAGATGCTGGGACAAAAGCCTGCTGTCTCAGAGAGGCAAAGAAAGCACCCATCTGAGCTCCCCCCACCCTATAGCAGACAATCCAGCCTCATTCTCTCTTCCTACACCATCTCAAAAAAACCCTCAAACTCGAATTTCCCTTTTCTCTGCTTTCTGTGCATCTTTTTATCTGTCCCCCTGAGTCCCTCTTACTCTTTGTGTTTTTTTTTTCTCTTAATAATCCAAAATTCACTTCCTGTCAACTGGTTGTTTGCTCCACCTCTTGGCCTATGGTTGACTTTACTTCATTTAATCCTGTTTACAATATTCAAGCAGAAAGCTTTTGTATTAAAGGTGTGTGTGTGTGTGTGTGTGAAGGCCAAACCACACCCCAGCTTTTTTTTTTAGTAAATAACACAACCTCAGTGATTCACACTGTGATCAAATATAATATAACACTTACATTAGATTATTTTATTATGGAGAATAGAAAGAGTTTTTAAAATTATTACATCTCTTTTATTATAAAATACTGGATCAATATTTTAAGCAAATTATAAAGTCTTACGTATAAGGCAAAAAAAATTGTAAATGATGATTATCCCAAAAATGTCACTTCACAGTGTCAATTTTGGTGTATGATGAGGTTGGTGTAATGTCACCATTAGCCACATGATTTGATCACATTCACAGCTTTGGGGTTAATAACAATTTTCTTAAATTCCACATAGGTGAAAACGTGCTTATGCCTTTAAAAATACAATCATAAGAAAAGCTTTTAATATTTAAAACAAATAAAGTCTATCAGAATGAAGAAAATATCCATTGGGAAGTGAGAATGTCATGACAGGCATGTAGAAATAAAATGATTAATGTAAGACACAGGAAGGTGGACGTGTGGATATGGATAGTGCTGTCTCCATTTCCAATGTGACAAGTGAGATATGCCATCTCACTACGGAGTGCTCCACAAGGGCAGCTTTTAAAATCATCCAGATAGATTTTGTTCATCCTAACTGGCAGGTCATAAATAAACGTTGACTTGACATTCCTGTGTACCTGTTCCACTCCACCAGCTCTTGGATTGCTCTCATTCCCGAGAAAGACAGTTCAGAACAACAAAAGAGGAGGTGGAAGAAACGTCTAAAATGTCTTCAGAGCCCAGTGATAGCTGGGATGTTTCTCTAAAGAAGATTAATGATAACTGCAATGCCTTTGAAATATCAGTAGTTTCTTTACCAAGAAAGTTATGAGGGTGAGCTAATCCTAAAATCTTTTACGTGTTTCTTTAAATTTTATTAAGGTTTCTGGATCTGAAAATGTAGGCAGCTCTTTACCACTTTCTAATGTGCAATTAACTTTCAAACACTCTAATTTAGGTTCTGTGGGAGCAGCTTAGTAACACGTTTGTATAATGGTGGCACTGGTTTCCTACTTCCGGGGAAGCAGCCACACCAAGTTCAGACTTGAGGACTCCTGGACGTCAGCTAACCAGTACTGATAACTAAATAGCTCTTCTTTTTGATGGAGCTATTTAAAATTATCCTACCTTTCATTGATTAAAAGATACCTCTTTAATATTAGTCTGTTTTTTGTTTTGTTTTAGATTGGTTTGGCTTTTTTGATCAATGTATCAGACAACTATGATATCTAGATTGGTAAAATAAAATAACTTTCTCAAATACTTAAGGTACACTATGCCATTTTCCTCTCTGAATATTAAACACACATGACTTCTGAACTTTACCAACTATAGTCAACAACTTCAAATTCTTACCACCAACACATGACCAAATTTGAAATAAGAAATCAGAACAGTATTGCAAGTCTTCCTTTTCTGATCATTGTTTGGTCTATTGATATGAGAAAGGGTAGTGAGAAGTTTGTCTCTGTGTGTGATCTATTGCTTCGGTGCTGGAGTCTTCATTATAGTTGAAAGTATGTTATCAGGTAGCATGTGATAAAGAACTTTGCTACATTTGGGCCTGGGGACTTGGCTCCGTGGCTAAAGTGCTTGCCATATAAGCATGAGAACTTGAGTTCAGATTGCCAGCAGCCATGTAAAAGCTGAATGTGGTGGTACGTGTCTGTAACTTCCAGGGGCGCAGGGCTACAGGGGACAAGAAGAGATAAGAGAATCTCTAGAACTTATTGGCCAGCCAACTAAGCTGCACCAATACGCACCATGTAAAGGGCAAAGAATGTGACTGACATCAGCTTCTGGCCTCTGTACACAGGCACACACACACAAACACCTGCGCATGAGACCACACATATGCATGCACACACATACTCACATGTGCACACACACAAGCATGAAGATGCCACATGATGCTTGACCAACTAAGGAAATAGAGTTGCTGCTGCCAAAATGTCAGAGTTTATGAAGACCAAGGTTTAAGAATGGAGTAAAAGGGGTCAGACACTGAATTTTATGAACATTAACTTTGAAAGATAACAGTAATCTCCGCAATTGAAAAGGACATAAGCTTGAATTGATAAATCCTTCATAAATGAGGAGAAAATAATATCTCCATGATTCTTTAGCCTAGGACTAGAGAGTTTGAATGGAATATTAACTATATGTTTGGTGTTTAAAAAAGATAAAATTTAAAAAGGCCCAGAGAAATAACTTTAACTTAAGTTACTTCAAATAAATTTTACTTTTACATCTCTAATAAAACCAACAGACAAAGATGAATAAAGGCAAGTTGAAACATTTAAAAGTACAGTTGTTTAAAGATCTGCATATAAAATAAATATATCAATAATGCTATTTATGGTGAATGAAAAAAGAGAATATTAAACTGTCCCTTCATTCCTTCCTCTCTTAGCCTCTGGGTAAAGTCAATTAACTCTGTATTTATATTTAGCTTACCAAGCCTCTTTGTCTGTTTTGAATTGAAAACGATTTCTGATCCTGAATACAGCTATGAAGCAGGAGTTGATTGTACTGAACAAATGGGCAGAGGGATATTGGTAACAGTTCCATTACATTTACATGGGGACAGACTCATGTTAGTATAAGAGCAGCCCAAAATAATCTGGGTTCAAAAATTACAACCAGACCTTGAGGTTTTAACAGTTAATGTTGCTACATCAAAGTTATCTGCTCCTGTGCATTGTTGTAATATAAATAAGTACATTTGCTTATTTTTTTTACAACAAAATAGGATGAGGCATTTAGAGTAAAGAGTCAAGATAACAAATGTCACATGACCCTAGCTGCCTGTGAACTATTGACTTTGTTGTCTGTGTCTTCTCCAAACACTTCCTCTAAGAACTTAAAGCTCATCAACAAAATTTCTACACATAGAGCATGCACAGAGCGTGGGATGAAAAAATCCTTTCCTTGTTTCTGCATTTAATGTCCTGCCTGCTTAGCAGTATTTTGTTACATTCATTCATACATAATAAATTATTCTCTCTGTCAGTCATTCTGGAATGAAGATATAGTTTCGACAATTACATCTTCATCCCTGAGATAGATTTACTAGTGAATAGCAGCAAGAGCTGTTTCCAGGAACTCAATTATAAATGAAAATATGTTACTAATAACTATAGACCAAATGAAAAGTGAAAAGCAAAGGCTTTAAGCAGAAAATACACTACGATAAAACACACATCACAAAATATACTAATGGATATTATTCATTATTTATATTTCCTGGTTAATTTGCCCTCAATTATGCTAATGTTCATGGAGCAGCTCTGCTCTAAATAATCTGTTGAATGAACAGAAAAATGAATGGTTTGCATAAAAGGAAGAAATTTGCATTCTGCTATTGGATTTAAAAATGTGATGTATAGCTTTTTGATAATATGTAATTTCTCCAAAAATCTCATCTAGTTCATTAAACTGACATGTTCCAGCCATAGAATTTCTAATGCCACTATCCTACAAATATGTCAGACTTTTTGGAGATACACTTAACTTTTCAAGAAGAAAATACAAAGCAGAGTGAGAACTTTGCAAACTTTGCTCCTTTTCATAAAATTTGCTTACACTTTTTTTTTTGCCCCGCCTGCTTACACTTTTTAACGATGGAAGAAATTAACCTGAGGAAATCGAGACACTGAGAGTTTAGCTTTGATCAAATAGAAAGAAAGAGAATCCAGACTCAGGTCCCTTCACTGATCTGAAATTTCTCCTAATGATGATCCTCTGAGAACCCCTCTCCCCACCTTTCATAAATATCAACATGGGTACTCAAGAAGCCTCCTTGATAATTTTTCTGAGACAGTGAGGAATCTCTTGCCTAGGTAAGTTCTCTCCTGGTACCATCCTTGACTGGCCCCATGTGATTTCCATTTATGAACAGCAGTGTTTCTGAACTAAATTTGCCCTCCCTCCCCACTCACCATGTTCTGCTCTGTCCCACGTTTGTACAGTTTGCTATCTCAGCTTTAATCTTTATAGTGGGAAGTGTGTATTTATTCTTTTAAAAGAACACTTCACTGAGGTAAATTGGGATAACTAAATAAAACAGAAAAATTGAATTCACTCATTATCCAACTACGTAGAAATAAATACTAGTAACTGAAAGCAATGTTCAATCTCTTTCAATCTTTTACAATGCCATAAATATTTATTTCCAAAACATATCCATCATTCTGAACTTATTATTTTATATATTTCTATATTTTGATTACGAACCTATTCTAATAAATCCAGGATACATTTTTATTTCATCATCCACCTATATTCATAAAGGGTCATTGTATATATGTGTTATTCTGTGTGCATACACATGAACATGTATGTGTATATACATGCTTGTCAGCACATATTGTGTGTGCTCATGAATGTGCAGCAGCATGCTGGAACCAATATATGCCACCTTGAAAGGACCATATGTGTTTTCTTCCTGATGTTGTTTTCAGCTTAGTCACATGGGTAGTTTGAAGTCAGCCATGCTGAAATCATGTATAACTAGCCATCAGGAAATTGTTACAAATCCAGGCTTATTTTTTTCCCTTCTCCTTTAAACTCCACTGACTGAGCTTACTGGAGCATAGCCAATAAGGGATATTAGGGGTAGCTTACTTCAGAATAAAGAATTACTTCAATTAGTCAATGTTGTGGAAACTTTGATGTAGTCCATATCATCTGTTGCCAGCACAAGAAAAACAAAGCTCTCAGACGTTGCTGATAGAAACTTAAAATGTTATAGCTACTTTGGAAAACAGCCTAGCACTTTAGCTGTAAACACACACACTTAGTGTCTGACTTAGCAATTGCATTCTTGGCCATGCTCCCAGAGAAATGAACACTTGTACATCTTCACAAAAACATATATATTTTGAGTCCTTATTATAGGTCTGTCTTGTTGATGGAGCTGACAGGTGCTGACTATGATGAGAGAAATATTTTTTTACAACCTCTGTTCACAGTCTAGCCAGTATATATTTTTCCAATGATGCTATTTATAGTGAGAAAGGACAAGTATGTTAGGCATGTAAGAAACACTGTACCTCACAAACAGTTTTGGCAGGACTTCATCCCATGTTAATGTAAGTGGAAGTTTTTTTTTTAAACACTACTCTAATTTACACATACTTGCACATGCAATGTAGAAAACTGATGCTTCCCCTGAGGAAAAAAATATAAACACCATACTCTGCTCAATCTCTGAAGCCTTACAACTTAATGGGCAGACCTTGAAGGAATACAATGAATGGCAGACTGAATACCTACAGCACTGCAATTTTACTCCAAGCATCTTTCCTTTTCTGCAATTGGAAGAACTAGGGTTACTGTCCTCTTTCCAGTACCAACAAGAGGTTGAATTTATTGAATGAGACCCAAATGTTTAGAAAACGCAAGACTTTATGTAGCAAATCCAAACAGGAATAGAATGTAGAACAGGCATGCAATTAGCATAGGATCATTTCTGAAACGTACATCTATTAGCATGGAATTAGAACTATGTATGAAGCAAGCTATGCTTTAAAGTTATTGCATACAAAATCTTGTCAATGTAATCCATCATATAAACAAACTGAAAAAAATATGATCTCATTAGATGTTGAAAAAGCCTTCAACAAAATATCACTTCTCTCCATGGTAAAGATGTTGGAGAAAGCAGGAATACAGGGAACATAGCTAAGCATAATAAAGGCAATATACAGCAAGCCAACATTCAACATCAAACTAAATGTAGAGAAACTCAAAACGATCCCATTGAAATTAGGAATAACATGAGGTTGCGTTTTCTTTATTGTCTCTATTTCAGTTTTCAAATCTTAAATTATTTCTTTAATCTGTTTGATTGTTTTTTTCTTGATTTTTATTAAGGGATTTCTTGATTTCTCCCAGTTTTTTGTTTGTCTTTTCCTCCCTTTCTTTGAGGGAGTCTTTCATTTCCTATTTAAGGGCCTCAATCATACTACTAAACTTATTTTTTAAGTTATTTTATTGTGCTTTTTCTATATTGGGGTGTTCAATCTTGCTGTTATAGAGCCACTGGTTTTTGTTGGCGTCATGTTGCTTTTTGTGTTATTATGTTCTTACATTGTCTACCCATCTTTTCCTCTGATTGGTGTAGTTGGGGCTGTGTCTCTGGTGGTCAGTCTTTCAGGCGCCAGTGAATCCTAGGCTCAGATGGTTGCCTTTTGTGGTGAAGTTAGGGCCATAGTTCCAAACACCCTAGAGGTTACTTGGTATTTCCAGAGGTCACTCAGTGCTTCTGAAGTTGCTCTGCAATCCCAGAGTTCATTCAGGTCTGCTCTCATGGAGGTGGGCCTGCTACCACTCAGGTTACTGACTCAGACCTGGTTCCGTAGAGGTGACTGGCTCAGGCCTGCTCTGGCTGAAGTTGCTGGCTCGGGCCTTTTCTGGCATAGGTTGCTGGCTCGGGCCTGTTCCTGTGGACGTCCCTGTCTTGGGTGTGCTCCCATGGAGGTCCCTGACCTAGGCATAGTACTGCAGAGGTGTCTGTCTGACTTGGGCCTGCTCCCTTGGAGGTGACTCCTTCATACCTGCTCCCACAGAGGTTGCCTGTTTGGGCCTGCTCCAGCAGAGGTTGTTGAGTTGGGCCTGTTTCTGTAGATTCCCCTGGCTCGGGCTTAACCCTGCCTAGGTTCCTGGCCTGAGCCCAGTCCAGTAGAGGTCTCTGGCTTTGGCATGCTCCCTTTGCTGGTTGCTCCCTTGTACCTGCTTCTATGGAGATCACTGGCTTGTGCTCTGCTCCTGCGGAGGTTCCTGGCCTGGATCCAGTCCCACAGAGGTCTCTGGCTCAGGTCTGCTCCCTAGGTGGATGTTCCCTAATACCTGCTCCTGCAGAGGTCACTGACTTGGGCCTGCTCCCTTATCAGTATTTAATTGACAAAAGTCATTATTTTGTTTTAGGATTTTCCTATAATAGTTTTCAGAAAATAAGGAAACTAAAGGACTAAAAACTAAAGTTATCAATAAATATATTTAGAAAGAGTAATACTTTAAGAAGCAATTGAATTATTTACAAAATTGCATTGCTCTGCGGTTTCTTTTTACTTGGGATGGCAAGTCAATGAAAGACAGTCACTGTGTCTTATACCCGCTAGCACTTGTCAAATATTAAAGCGTATTGACAGTCCCTGTCTCTGAGGTGGCAGATCATCCCTACAGCCTGGAATGCTAAGAGAATGCAACGAAGTTTCTCCAATTTTTAATCTAATTTAAAGTCCCCCTAATGACATGAACAAATAAAAAAGGATGCTTGGGCAGTGTCTTACAGAGCCATAGGCATTTATTTACCTTAGTATGTTTGCCCAGTTTTCTGGATTGTTCAGGAAAGTGTAGCTTTTTCCTCTTTAATTTTTGTCCCTCCTTGGATTTTGTTAACACTCTGAATTTCTTATTCTTTCTCTCCTGACCACTTGGTGATTGACCTTCCTGGTAGCCTAACATAAACAACATGGATTTCTACTTCTCTTCACTATTCTTTTCTTCCAGGCAGCCACCAAGATGCACAGTTTGTTTGGCCTGGAATATTGCTTGTAAAGTCTAATAGATGTCCTTAAGTTATAATACATATTTATAATACTTGTGAACGTATAACATCATATATACATGTCTAATTTTCTTTATATGTTCTTTATTAGCAAGTTAAAAACTACAACAGTGTGCCACTAAGCAATTATCTCAGAGTCTCTGGAGTCACAACTCCTAAAGAGGAGGCTTCAATATGTGTAAATAAGTCTGCTACCACTGGTTCATGGGCTCTGCTTTCAAAGGGGAGAATCTTAAAGTTTTGAAGGACATTTCCTATATACAGTTGCAACAACAAGCAGCAATACTACAAAATGAAATGGCATGGTTCCATTTTGATGACAGTTCTTTGCTACTGAATATGAGCCAAAAAATATGTAAATAGATATTCTTTCAGGAATGACATCATAATGTTATTTATTGCTACTATTCTTATGATTTGGGAGGTTTGACTTGAAATATGCTTATATAGTTTGTCTAGAGTAACTCAAATACAGCAAAACTATCTCACTTTACTCTGAAAGCTGTGGACTATACTAAATATACATATGAACACTTGATTCATACATTGTTAACATGATCCAAATATCTACCAATATGGGGCTAATTTATTTGGTCGTTTTAATTTGTTTAATAAATAGTTGATTTTCATTTGTTCATTTACAGTCATATGATTATGTTAACTTACTCTTAATCTTACAGAACATAAACATCAATCACTTACAAAAAATCAGCTTCCTGCCGCTGGATCCTAGTTTGTACTCTTCAGATTTCTCAGCAACCGATGCTTTGATGACGTGTCATGGAGGTTCACAAAGCACTGAACCCTTTCTAGAGACGGGTTTAAAAATCAGATGCTCCCTGTTACCTTCATCTAAAAGGATGGAAGGTGGTGGAAGTGTGCAGGAAGTTTGTAGAGAGGCCAAGAGGACTGGTCCATGTGTTTCATAGGGAAGCAATGTCATTGATGTGGTAAGTGAGATAATTAGCAGTGGATAAGCTTTCTTCACCAATGCTTCATAGGTGTTGCTGTAAGCATGGGATGCTAGCCTGTATATGCTTAGTGCTTGGACATTTTAGACAATTAAGAGATGTTAGCTCTGCTCCCCCTTGGACCTTCATGTTTCTTTGTGAAAGACTTAAAACCGTCAGCTCAGCTTAATTTATATCAGCGTCATGGTACAGACAAAGAAACTGTGTCAGTAAGATTACTCCATTTCCTGAGTTTCATACTACTCTAAAGGTTTTATAAGAAATTTTGAGCATACACTTAGCATGTTTCCTAATTGGTATTAGTAGTAAAAAAACTCAGAGTCAGATATTAGGGAGTGAAAGCTGAAAGATCAGAGAAGCAGGGCCACTAGCTACTAGTTCTTACTCTACTGAATCCTAAGACGGAAAGGGTGATCCTATCTCTATGAATCTTTGGAATGAATGCCTTGAGCGCCTGTCTCCTCCTGACTTACATTCCTCTTTCCACCCAGACATATCCTTTTCTGTCTCTACCTCCCTAGTGCTGGGATTAAAGGTGTGTGACTCCCAATTACTGGGATTGAAGGTGTGAGCCATCACTGCCTGGTTCTCTTTCTTTTTGAGACTAGTGGAGTGTAGTTGGCTTTGAACTCACCGATAGCCATCTGTCTCTGCCTCCTGAGTGCTGGGATTAAATGTGTGTGCTACCACTACCTAGACTCTATGGCTAAATGATGGCTAGCTCTGCACTCTGATCTTCAGGTAAACTTTATTTGTTAGATTATGAACAATCACCATGCACACACACACATATTTACAGAATATATATTTCATTTAGTGGGAACCTATTATTATTGTAAAATGTTAGACTCATACAAGTAAGTAATACAAGGTATATACAACAGTTTTAGATACAAGAAAATGAAGCCTTGTTTTTTGTTTGTTTGTTTGCTTGCTACTTATTGCCATCTTGTTGGTAATAAGATGTAGGTTCATGATATTAGCTACTGTTTGAAAGTAGCATTATCTACCAGCATTTCTCTGTGTTGACACATAATTATTTTATCTATGTGTGGAATACATTATAATAAGCAGGTAGTATTTTTCCTGAAGATCAAATAAGAGTAACTAGCATATCTATAACCTAAATATTTATAATTTTTGTAAGAACACTCATAAACCTGTCTTCTAGGTATTTGAAATATATGAGGTCGATATAAGATATAATCAAATAGAAGAGAAGAGTGGAATTATTCTTCCTAAATTACCCTAACTGAATGTATTATCATCATTTCATCAACCCAGAATCTAATAAAGAACTTTCCACTCCTATCTTTTCTGTAATAACCTCTTAAAGTGCAATATCATTGGAAAAAGAATATTTTTAATCCATCATTTTATAACACCTGAGGACTTCATGTAATCAACATTTTCTTGTTCAGATTTCTGGTGTCATTTTCATAGCTCCTCTTGTTTACCCTTGACCATTTATACACATTTCAGCAAAATTCTCAGGTCATTTAAATACACACACACACACACACACACACACACACACATATATATTACATATACATATTATATATATATACACATGTATATTGTATGTGTATTTCCTAAATTAATGACTAAACGTCTTTCTAGCAAATTGTATATATAATAAACAGTAAGCAAAGTTTCTCAGTACAACTAGTCTCACATTGGTTTGTAGACCAAGATAGATTTGACCCAAGGAGTAGTTTTAACTGATTTTAAAATATGGAGGTGGAGAAGATCTGGGAGGAGTAGGTGAAGGGAAATGTATTTTGTCAAACATGTTTTTAAAAACTATTAGTTTTCATTAAAGAATCTTCTAAAGTATAGTCAGTTTTTTATTTAAAATATTTGCTTTTTTGAAGACATTCTACCACAGATTTAAGTTCGTAGTAAAATTAAGAGTATTGCTATGATAAGGAAATACTCTCTTTACTACTCATATTTTTATTTTATCTTTTTTATAGCAAAAGAAAGATTAGATGATGTGTAATATTATAGATTTTCCATTCATAAAAATATCTGGCTCTAAAATACGCTATATTGGGGACTGAAAATGATTCAGCTACTAAAAGCATTTGGTGCAGTTCCAAGGGATACAGTTTGTGTCCTAGCACCCATTTTGGGTGGCTGTCAACAGCCTTAGCTTTGGATCCAGAGGACCTGATACCCTTTTGTGTTCTCAGACACTATACACATTCCAAATATACTTACAAAGACACACAAGCACACACATACAAATAAATACATAACAACAAATTTTACACAAAGGATAATACACCATACTTTATATATAGATGTATATTAATCACTAGCATCAGAAATGTACATACAGATAATTCCCCGACTTTGTGACAGTGTTTCAAACAATCAGTTAATTGATTTTTCAAAATGAATTCAGGGACATGCTCCATAGTTGCGAGATTATGCTATGCTTATATTAGCTTTTTAAGCTGGATTAAAATCTCATTTTAAACAGAATGGCAAACCCCGAATACTTTATGAAAATAAACTTGGATGCAAGTTGTAGCCTTCTGGTGGCAACCTGCCAAAAAAAGCTTTCACTAGATAACCGCCACTGTAATTATTACAGCAGCTGACCATGGCCTCAGCATGACCCCACACACATTCTCTTAAAATCTCAATGCTTTCAAACAATAGTATGGTCAATGCCAGGCACGTGGGCAAACGTGTGAACAGCCAGAGTAACAAGCCAAAGGAAAAGCAGGTGGCCCTCACAAAAAGACCACCAAACCTGCTGAGAATATGCTTAGTTAATTTTGTCCTCGAATTAGTTGGGTTAAATTTGACATTTATTTTTTGTTCTGCCTCTAAAAATTTCGCTTGCGATTTTAGAAAGTGTTATCTGTAAAAACTAACTTTAGTGTTGGTTGATTGACATCCCCCAGACCCTGCTTGATCTTCTCACCCATCTTCCTGTCCCTTAAAGTTCTTGTCAAATAGATCTTTCACTTCTTTGGTTAGAGTTACCCCAAGATATTTTATGCTGTTTGAGGCTATCGTGAAAGGTGAAGCTTCTCTGATTTCCCTCTCTGCTTCTATATCTTTTGTGTATAAGAGGGCGACTGATTTTTTGGAGTTGATCTTGTATCCTGCCACATTACTAAAGGTGTTTATTAGCTGTAAAAGTTCTTTGGTGGAGTTTTGGGGGTCGCTTATGTATACTATCATATCATCTGCAAATAACGAAAGTTTCACTTCTTCCTTTCCAATTCATTTGTAACCTTCCACTCTAAGTATCTGCCTTTCACTTTCATGACATATGGTTCTATTATCCTTCCCTCTCTCTTCCTTAAAGATTATTTCTTCTCCTCATGCGGGCCTCTTTAGTTTCCTGACCTCTATTCCGACTTGTTCCAACACAATTACACACATATATTAAAATTAGAAACGAGGCACTACATGAAACAGAATGCGGTGTTTATCTTTCTGAGCTGGGATCACTTCACTTAATGTGGTATTTTCCATTTTCATCTATTTTGTTCAAATTTCATGATCTCATTTTTTACTATAAAGCTGAATAAAATTCCAATGTGTGAACACAAACTATTTCATAGTCCAGTCAGCAGGTGATAGACATCTGAGCTGGTTTCATCTCCTTCTTATTGTGAATCAAGCAGAAACAAACGTGTGTGTGTGTGTGTGTGTGTGTGTGTGTGTGTGATGAGATGTATAGTCCCTTGGGTGGATGCCCAGGAGTGGTATAACTGGGTTGTGTGATATTTCAATTTTTAGTTTTATAAGAAAACTTCACATTATGGAAATGACTGTACTATTTTACATTCCCACCAAAAGAGAATTTGGATTCCCTTTCATGAATTGGCATAGTGATTTAAAATTGAGCAATAATAGCTTCTTTTACATTCTTTTGGGTCATATTAGTTCTAAGAAGAAATTAGTTTAATTAAAAGAAAATTTACAGTCCTAATAGCAGGTTTCTTACTAAATATATAAATGTAGTTATTTAGTTCATGTATGCACATATGGAGCCTATACATTCATTATTCACTAATGTACACCCATATGATATTTACAGATATTTGAACATAGTTGCATTCACATATGCACTTTACTAATCTGTTCTGCTTAAGAATTCACATAAATATAGAAAATAAATAATTGGACATAATTTGTAAGTTTTTTAGACTCTTTGTTCTTTGAGGTACTCACCACCCAGCTCCTGAATAAATACAGAGAGGCTTATTCTTTCTTATGAATACCAGGCCTTAGCTTGGCTTATTTCTAGTCATCTATTCTAACTTAAATTATCCCATCTACTTTTTGCTCCTGAGATTTTACCTTTCTCTATTTCTGTATATCTTGTATTTCCTTCTTATTCCATGTCCACCTGTGTGTCTGGGTGGCTGACCCCTTCTTTTCCCGCTCCTCTATCTTTTCTTCTCAGATTTCTTCTCCTATTTATTCTCTCTGCCTACTAGCCCTGCCTATCCCTTCTCCTGCCTAGCTATTAGCCATTCAGCTCTTTATTATAGACCACTCAGGTGTTTTAGACACGTAAAGTAACACAGCTTCACAAAGTTAGGTAGATGCAGCATAAAAGAATGCAACACATCTTTGCATCTTTAAACAAATATTACGGCATAAACAAATGTAACACATTTTCAATGAATATTCTATATTTTTGCTTTTTTGTCTAAATAAAAATGGAAGGTTTTAACTTTAACATAGTAAAACTGCATATACATATAAAACAGTTATTAAGTAAGAATTACATATACAATATTCAGCCCATTTATACTTAGCTCATTCAGAGAAAATACTCCATTATCTATCCTATCTAAGAATTCAAAGTTTTATACCTAATTTATTTTATACAATAATGAAAGAAAACTGCAACTATAACTCTTTAGTCTTCAACTCCATCAAAGACCCAGAAGGATATAATATTACTTAACAACAGAGACATTTGGTTGAATAGATAGTCACTCAAAATTCCTCTGTAATATTGGGACATTCAATTTTTTAATATTAATTATTTTATACAATAGCATAAGAAGCACAACTCTAAGAACCCTGAGTCACGGGGCTGAGGCTCTGAGCAGGGCAAGATCAACACCACTGTATACTGGCTCTGGGGGGCCATTGTGGGAGCGCAGGTCAGGCGTTAGCACAAAGGGAGGGCTGGAGCCTTGGTAAGGCGCAGGGCTCCATGAGACTGAAACTCAGCAGTGAAAGCCACCAAGGAGGAAGAAGCCAGCACCACCAATGTCACAACAACCATGTGGCTCTGTCTTCACCTCTGGCTGGATGTCAAGCCCTAAGGACCAGGCAGGTGATGGCTCCCCACTGAGCTGAAGCATCTCAGCCTGTCCAGGGCAGTGTCTCTTGTGAGGCAGTTCCAGCCCCAGGTCCTCTGAGTTGGCAGATTTGTGCTGTAGGCTTTGGTGAGAGGCAAAGAGCTTCCTGACAGCTGAGGCCTCTCCAGGCTCTCCCAGCATCGGGAAGTTCTCTTTGTTGTCCGGGGACTTCTTAAAGTAACACAGGCGGCACAGGGAGTGGTACTTGTCTGCTCCGCCTATCACCTCCGCCTCCTTCTCCATGGCCAGTCTCTTGGTGTAGGCAGTTTCTCGGAAGCACTCCATACACACCACAGTCAGCTTCACCACGCTATCGGCCAGGGGCACCAGGTTCAAGATGCTGCCAAAAGCCTTTCTCTGTAAGGTTCCATGTAGTGCTGCCACAATCACTGTCTTGCCTCCATTGGCCACCAGTTCACAGAATTCCACGATGTCAGGGGAAAACTGCCCTTTGTCAATACCAATGACAGCCACACCCAGGGCCTCCTGGGCCACATCCCAGAGCAGGCAGGCCGGCAGTGCATCCATGGTATTCCAGTCATGCGTACAGAAGCTGCTGCTGTAGCTCGTGTCTTTGGCATACTTGATGACCAGGTATTTATTTTGGGCGATCTGGAAGCACCGGACACGTCTCATCAGCTCCGTGCTTTTTCCTGAGAACGTGGGCCTGAGGATCACCTGGATCTGCCCCCTGGGTCTTGCTGGGGGAGACAGGCAGCACCGTGGGCACATTGATGTAATTCATGGCAGCTGTGCAAGCAGCCCTTAGCTTCTGGGGTCCGAGAATCAGGACATTCAATTTCATCCTATAGGCGGAGAGTATCTGTCAGGATTTTCAGCGAAGCAGGAAATTTGAACCCTACCTTGTGTTGACAAAATTCATCAGTTACTTCCCTCTTTGTCCTGCAGAATACTTGGCAGACTTTTCTGTAAAGCAGGAATCTCTAAAGATTGTCCTGACTTGTTTTGGCAACGTTCAACAGTCTTCTTCCTATGTCCAGCATGTCCAATTTGTACAGCATAGTCTCAGGCAGTCCAGCCAGAAGCAGTTTCTTACCAAAATGGCTAGCTTTGCCTCAATGAAAGGAAATTCCATAAGGAGCTTCTCCAATGCCTACCAACTTCTCTGAATAGATTCTGCCAGAAATAGATGTGTCTCGTTGTCATGAAAATCTCTAAGTTAACAAAACATTTTAAATATCATATTCTTTATGCCTTTGGAATGGTTAAAGGCTATCTATTTTAAATATATCTCTGAATGGACTTGAAAACATACCTAACACATCTACAAATTTGATTGTTATATGATGTGGGAGTGATTAAATGACTAACTACTAATCTTCTTGATTATCTTAGTTTATAAAAGTAACTTTCAAAAGCTAAAATTTTACCTTATATTTTTAAATGAACTGCATAGGTATAAGACCTTAAACAGTAGTAGAAACATAAATGAAGTGTAACAAAAATAACCTTAAATTTCTATCAATATACCAAAATCCATACAATTGCAAAATATCTGATATTAATAGTTCTTTTTTTTTAATCCTACATTCCTATATTCTCCTAAATGATAACAAATATCCAGGACCTACCAAATAACCAAAAGCCTCCCACACCGCTACTCTTGGGAATATGGGCATCATTTTCTCTAGTCTGCTTCCTGTTGTCTGTTGGCAAAGACATCTTTAGGGATCCTAAGAAAACTGAGATTGTGGCCAAGTCCTGGGAAGACCAGTGGTTGCCTTTGTTGATACATATCGCCTGTCAAGTTTCAGGAGGTCTCTCTTGATAAATTATTACCCTTATTAACCTGAAACAAATACACAGCCTCTTGTTTCCTATGAAAAGAAAAACAAACCTCTTCTCCAAAGCATTTTTTACTTCCATTTGACAAATCCATTTTTTTTATTTCTTTTTTTTTCCTTAAGTTAAGATATTCCTAAAATAGTATCTAGGTTGCTTTCATTGTGCAGTCTTGCTCACAATCCCAACAGCTATCCTTTGCTCATGAGCATTCAAAAAGTTCAAAGTGAACACAACAACATACA
>NW_004949102.1:1992549-1998021 GCF_000317375.1 Microtus ochrogaster | reverse complement strand
AAAAAAAAAAAAAAAAAAACTTTCTCCAATCCTGTGGGTCTCAAGTCGGTACACCAAAATGTAGTTGTTATTTTCTCTTTGCTATTTGGGGGTTCTACCACCCAGTTCCCAAATCAATCCACAGAGGCTTCCTCTTCCTTATGAATGCCAGCCTTTAGCTTGACTTGTTTTTAGCCAGCTTTTCTTAACTTATCCCATCTATGTTTTGCCTCTGGTCTTTTACCTTTCTCTATATATCTGTATATCTTTTCTTTCCTTGTTATTCCATGTCTGGCTGTGGAGTTGAGTGGCTGGCTCCTTCTTTTCTTCCCAGATTTTGCCTCCTGTTTATTCTCTCTGCCACCAGTCTTACCTATCCGTTTTTCCTTTCTTGCTATTGCCCATTCAGTTCTCTTATTAGACCAAACAAATGTTTTAGACAGGCAAAGTAGCACAGCTTCATAGAATTAAACAAATGCAACACAAAAGAATGCAATATATCTTTGCATCATTTAACAAATATCCCAGAGCATAACAAATGTAGCGCAACTTCAACTAATATTCTACAATATATATAAATTTTGCAGCACAAAGTCCAGAATAAGAACAATAGCAGTGAGCTACTTATGTATCTGTTATTTGTCTCAAACTCTATGTTTCCAGAAATAATCGGCTTTTGTGGGGCTACAGCAGTGCTGTGCATTTGGTTTGTCAATGGTCAGAAGATGATGCACTAAGAATTTCCAGAGGAAACATTGTGTTCAAAAGTTGCAGTGAAGTAGAAAACTATAATAGAAAAGAGATATCAATGCCCTCCCGAAGCAGTCAACTTCCACAAAAAGTCCACTTACTGTGACCCAGATCCTGCTTTTCTGTGTCCAATTAAGTAAAAAAGTATCAAAGCAAAGGAAAAGCTAGACTTGTAAAAATGAGACATAATTGACTTGCACCGATCTTTAAACTTTGGTAATTGAAGCACTGTTCCCTTAACAGTCCGGGTAACCTCGTTAACTGCACCTCCCTCTCTTTCCACGAGTTTTTCCAAATGCAATTTGAAGATATTTCTACGCATACAGAAATCTCCTACATACACTATCTTCCTAGTTAATTCTACTCTATTCAGGCCACTTACTTTGCTCATTTTCCACATTCTTGACCATATTCTATTGTTCCATTTTTTGTAAGTGATCTGAATAAGACAAGGAAGTCTTGGATCATCAGAAAATTGCTAATATTTGAAAGAGTCCTTATCAAACATTAGCAGAAGGATTGGGTTGATGTCAAAGGTTGAATTTAAGCACAGTGAAAGTGACAGCAGACACCAAACATTCAGGTAGCCCCCCCTACCCAGAGCCTTTCAAATAATATTTTACAATCAATATTTACATATGTGTGCCAATCAAACCAAAGCCAGTTATGTTTTATGAGGGTGAAATAAACTCAACTCAGCAAGGCAGTGCTGCCCCCTAGGGGAATTTGGGGATTTTGTAATGAGAGGTGAGTATGTTTTTTCTGTTTATTCATTTAGATATTTTATTGTTTGATATCTCAGTGATGGGGGGAGCATGGCTTAATTAATTCAAGGATATTAAAGTTACTAGATAGCCTGAACGGCACAGATTTTTAGAAATATATTATTCATCACACACCAACAGTAACACACAAACTCGGAATATGTCACTAAGGGCTAAAGTGTAGGGGAAGTTTGTTCCCAATTGTGCCTACTGGGAATGTACTTCCTTCTACATACAACACAAAGAATTTTGTGCTCAACTTTTTTTTTCGTCAGTTTTTTTTTATTGAGAAAAGGAAAAAAAAAAACAAGTTTCCACCTCCTCCCAGCCTCCCATTTCCCTCCCCCTCCTCCCACCCTTCTCCCCCTCCTCTCACCCCTTTCCCCCTCCCCGCACTCCTCTCCCCCTCCCTCTCCAGTCCAAAGAGCAGTCAGGGTGCCCTGCCCTGTGGTAAGTCTTAGGTCCTCCCCCCTCCGTCCATATCTTGGAAGGTGAACATCCAAACTGGCTAGGCTCCCACAAAGCCAGCACATTAAGTAGGATCAAAACCCCTTGCCATTGTCCTCAGCTTCTCATCAGCCCTCATTGTTCGCCATGTTCAGAGAGTCCGGTTTTATCCCATGCTTTTTCAGTCACAGTCCAACTGGCCTTGGAGAGCTCCCAGTAGATCAGATCCACTGTCTCAGTGGGTGGGTGCACCCCTCCTGGTCCCGACTTCTTTGCTCATGTTCTCCCTCCTTCTGCTCCTCATTGGGACCTTGAGAGCTCAGTCCAGTGCTCCAGTGTGGGTCTCTGTCTCTATCTCCATCCATCACCAGATGAAGGTTCTATGGTGATATGCAAGATATTCGTCAGTATTGCTATAGGATAGGCTCATTACAGGTTCCCTATCCTCAGCTGCCCAAGGAACTAACTGGGGACATCACCTTGGGCTCCTGGGAGCCACTCTAGGTTCTCTTGCCAACCCTAAGGTGGCTCCCTTATCTAAGAATTGTGCTTCCGTGCTCCCCTATCCAACCTTACTTTATCCCAATCTTCCTTTTTCCCCAAGTTCCCCTCATCTTCCCCTTCTCCCTTTTCTCTCCCCATTACCCCTTACCCCCATCCCATCCCACCCCCAAGATCCCAATTCTCACCCCGGCAATTTTGTCTACTTCCCATAGCCAAAAGGATAACTATATGTTTTTCCTTGGGTTCACCTTCTTACTTAGCTTCTTTAGGTTCTCCAATTGTAGACTCCGTGACCCTTATTTATGGCTAGAAACCAATTGTGCTCAACTTTAATGTAAACTTCATTTAATATAAAGGACAAGTGGAATCAAAATGGCCATAATTCATTGTGTTTGGAAATTTATTACTATTGCCCAGCGTGTCACCCAAACCATGCTGCCCGTATTATTAGGGCCATGTATTTAGGGAGTTGATTAAATGTACCTGTCCTGCCTGTAACTGCCACATACTGCTGATATCACACCTTGTGAGTATCTAGGCCTTCTACTGTCACTTCTCAATATCTACATGCTGTTTGTAACTTCATTGTAAATCATCACCTTTGTGTCTTCCCACTGTATTATCTTCTACATTTAGAAAAATTCTCTGTATTAATACAATTCACTACAAATTCCAAATAAACCAATTACAATTGCACTATTTATAAATTTCATTTCAGGAGAGTAAAGGAGTGTTATAAAATACTATACTCTTGAGTTGGTCACTGTTCTAAAAAGAAGAACTAAAGTCTTCCAATGCAGTTTAAAAGGTGATTTACAAGGTTATTTTTTGCCTGGTATGATGGCCTTTTCTAAAGAAGCGACAACATAGAGAGCTGTTGTTTCATTGACACCTAAGTGATTGAGGGTATCAAGCGTGATACCCTTACTCTGCAGAGTTTCTCTGGGTTTTGTTATCGATACAGACTGCAGATTTGTATGATGGTGATCTGTCCCTATGTTTGCAATGACAACATTGCAACTTTTACACTGGTGACATTTCTTGGGAAGATGAAGGGTGTTGAGAGGATCATAACAAGTCTCTGGATTCCCAGGCAAAACCTATTAGGATAGACAGCAAGAAAATTGATAGGGTTATGGATACAAGAGATGACATTTCCAGTGTCATTTCATTAACACTGCACTTATTCCAGCTGCCCTTACATTCTCTTGCCCATTGTTCAGCTAGTGGAGCAATTCTATTTCTAGTGATAATCTCAACAATTTTTATTTTGCAGTTGCATCATCCATATTTTGAGGTGTGTGTGTGTGTATATGTGTTTGTGTGTAACTGTAACAAGTTTCAGAAGCAAATATTCAGAAATCTATTTTAAAGACCATATTGATGCTATATTTTACACTCTCTGCCCATCCAAAAGAATAACTTGATAATTAGAAAATTTTTAAACTACAAGGTTTCCAGTTGGATTCTATTGACATAATATATACATTACAAGAGAAGAAAAGAGTGTGTATATATTCTCTATCTATTAGAAGATTCTAAGAGATTTTTTTTTAAACCTTGGAATTAAATATGTGTTAATAAGCTATACTAAAATGCCTTTACTACATTGTGTTGGGGTTTTGGTATTCATGTTTTGCATTAAAACTGTGGTTTTATTTTGTAATATTTCTAATAATAACAACCTTTCCTCACACCATTATGTAATATTTAGTTTCATCTTTTGTTTGTTTTCCCTCCTTTGATTTCTCATAAATTTCTTCTCTATATTCTAAGGTACAGCCTTCTAATTGTAATTGTTAGTGTTAAATTGAATCTACACATCTGAAACCAATTTTAAAATTATATCATTGTGGTTTTATTTTCCTTGTAACTATTTCTTATTTCTTTTCAATAATTTGATATCTCATTTTCTTATTTATCTTTATCTGCTCTCCCTTGGGAAACACTGTGCCCACTTAATAAAAATATCTCCATTGATTCTCCCTTGATGACAACCAAAAAGGATTCTAAATTCTATTGAATCCTGAAACTATCATTTCCTGATACTTACCTTTCTCTGGTACCTTTCTGTTGAGGTCAGCACCTCTTAGTAGGGATCACATGCCTCTTCTTTCTGCTTAATCTGTATGCTGATGTATTTACCTGTCTGAACCCAGGGCAGCTCTCTGTGGAGTCTACTTTTAGATATACACACTAGAAAATGCTCAGTTTAGACATAAGACCATGCCTACACATGCTAATGCTGTGATATATAGTGAACCAATGTGTGAAAAACTTGAGAGTGCCACTTACACACTAACGTGTGGAGCAGAGTACTCTGATGAAGTGCCTCATGCCGCTGCTCTCATGTGTTCTGGAGATGAGTGTGTGCACATAACAAACTGCTCTCAGATAGCCTATAAAAACTGCAACCACACAGCAAGAGAACGGCTTCCAGTTTCCTCTGCAGACAAGTCCTTGATCTCCGTCAGGAGCCTGACAGTGGACTCTAAGGGCATATTACATCCATCTGGTGAAAGAACTGAATGGATCTCTCATTCTATTCTAACCAAGATTAGTGAAGATTTCATCACATTCTGAGATGTGGTGTTCGGTTAGTAAGTTTGCCATTTCTGTAATCTTCATAGAAACCATGTTCTTTTAAAAACCACAAAACAAGGGTTCTAAAGGACCACATATTGAATCATGAGGGTCTGGGTCATGGCAACACACATTTCATCATGAGGATGAAGGATGATTTAGATATCAGGTCGCTTTGAGGTCTTCTGCGACAAACAGTGTTTATGAGGCAGTTTGATCTGTGGGCTTACCCAGGGAAATGCTGACATTAGAATTCAGGAGTCAAAGCCTTGGGATATATGTGACAGTTGTTACTGTAGGACTAAGGACAAAGACCTGTGAGATCCAGTTCTTTAATTCATCAAGAAGCAATTGGGAAGAGATGCAGAATGAAATTGTATGATATAATCTAAAGAGAAAAATATTTTCAGAAAGAGTGTGGTTTTTTTTTTTGTTTTTTTTTTTT
>NW_004949102.1:1987136-1990333 GCF_000317375.1 Microtus ochrogaster | reverse complement strand
TATATAAAATACTTAAGATGATGAATAGAATCGACCTCATAAGAACTGATCTTTATCACACTTGATAAAGCCTTAAAGGTGAATAAAAGAAAAGGAGTGGACACTGACCTTATAGATTCCTAACACACTGAATTGATGAGAAATCACTGTACTTGAGATCAATAAAGCCTTGGGGAGGCAGGTAGAACCACAAATTCACAACAAAGAGGTTCAGTCTTGGTTGAGCTCACGAAGAATGATAAAAAGTGACTATACCAATTGAAAATATATTGTCTTTTAATTAGAGAAAAAAAGTATTTAGCAAAGTTAAGCTACCATGGTGAGCCTCTGTAAGGTTTCTGATATTTAGTAATTGTTTTAAAAAGTGTCACTTGGGACAGGATTTTTGGTATTGTAGTGAAGGGATTGAAATATGGACAGACTCGGGGCTTTATGCTGACTATTACACCCTGGCTAAGCCACACTTTGGCTGTGTGGTCATAATCTTTCACCATAACTCAATACCTCTCCTACATACACACATGCACACACACACACACACACACATGCTACCTATAAAATTACACCACATGCATTGTCCTTCTTCCTATAACAATGGATAAACTCCGTTTTGAACCCCACTCTCATGATATGAGGATGTATAGGAAAATACCATCGTAACAGATCTTCACACTGCTAGAGACTGCTGTCTCCTAGAGAGGAGGCACTGGACCCAAGGAAAGCCGTCATAAGCATGAACTGGCAGCATAGGTCAAAGACACCTACACAGGACTGAAGTTTGCTGTAGTGGAGGCTTCTTGTTGGTTCCCAGCTGCCCAGCTAGCATAGACCCAAAACAATCACAAAGAAACTGTATTATTTAAATCACTGTTTGGTCCATTAGCTCTAGCTTCCTATTGGCTAACTCTAACATATTAATTTAACCCATCTCAATTAATCTGTGAACTGCTACGTGACAGTGGCTTACCGGCAAAGTTTGAGCATGTCTGACTTTGGCGGTGGCTCCATGGCACCTCTCTAACTCCTAGCTTATTTTTTTCCACCTACCTATGTTTTGCCCTATCAACAGGCCAAGACAGTATTTTTTATTCATTAACCAATATAAGCAACATGTAGAAAGAAGGACCTCCCACACAGTTTGCATGTCCCTGGTATTTGACGACTGAATTTCCTTAAAGAAAGTAATCCCAGGGCCTCAGCAAAAACCTGCAAACCTGCAATACTTAAATTAGTAATCCACATACCTTCACCTTTGTTTTAATAGCTCATTGGTATAGTTTCTGGCATGACCTGATCTTCTGGTTCTTACCATCTTTCCATCTCCTCTTAAGTACAGGGGTGTTTTGTAGATGCACTCACTAGAGTTGAACTCCACAACTCCAAAGTTTGAACAGTTGTGGTTTTCTGTATTCATTGCCATCTGCCACAAAGAGAAGTGCTCTTGAAGGGTGCAGACTACATTTATCAGTGAGCACAAGGACAAAAGCTTAGATCAGTGGTTTTCAGTTTTCCTAATGTTGAGACCCCTTAATACAGTTCATATGTTGGTAACCCCAACCATAAAATCATTTTCATTGCTACCTCATAACTTTAATTTTTTACTGTGTTTTCAGGTAGGCTTAGGTGACTCCTGTGAAAGGATCATTGGACCCCAATAGGATCAGAGCACACAAATTGAGAACCATTGACTTACATTGTTGTTAGAGGTTGTACTGATTTAGTACAGGAATGGTTATAGATTCTCTTCCAATTTGAAAGAGAGCAAAGAGGGATGTATGATAGGGTTTGGAGGGAGGAAAGGGAAAGGAGAAATTTTTTAATTATATTATAATCTCAAATGGTTTCTTGATCATACAGAGTAACCCACTTGGTATATGATGACACAATCTAAGAATAGAATTTAGGAGGAAAGAGTTTTCAGGAACAATGTTGGCACTAGTTATATCATCTATATGAATATTTTACCAAATGCTGTTCAGTGAAAATTTAAGGTGCAAAACAGAGACACATTGAGCATAACCTGTACCTTACAGGGCAAATCTTCCCTCATCGCTCACTGATAGGAAAAGTCCTCATTGCTTTTATTGTTGCAAAAATATCTTTTGTTCACTTTTCCACCTCTAAATTTTCCAAAGGAATAATTTGAAGTTTCTCCATAGATTTTTTGAGAATCATAAAGTTATATTAAATTACAGCAGCCTGGGGTTTGACTATCTTTAAAAACAAAAACATCTTCTGCACATCACATTTTCCTGACAAGAAAATAAGCTTCATATCAAGGAAAGAATTTTATTTTTAGATTAAACCTTAAAAGTAAAAATAACTCTTAGTGAATACAGATAATAAGAAAAATAATGGTGAATGAAAGCAATCCAGAACAGAATTAAAAGCATATATATATATATATATATATATATATATATATATATATATATATATATATATATATATATATATATATATATATATATATATATGGAAGACAAAGCTCAACTGGTGAATATTTGCAGATTAAACCAATCTATTTTTGATCGGTTTAATATCCACAAAATATTCTCAATGCTACGTGAAAATATATAAATAAATTTACAAGTGAATACAACCTTGTAGAGTAATCACAAATAAATACACACCACAATAAATAATGATACATGTATACAAATTAAGAAGTTCACGATTTTAGGCCAGAAATTCTATATTAAACATATGCTTGGGAGTTATATTTAATGTGTATAGGAACGTAGCTCAGTGGCAGAGCTCTGGCATTGATTTTGCAAAGCCCTTTCTTCCACCCACAGCAACACACACATAGAAATATGAAGGGTGTACTAAATACTGTTCATAAGGACATTTCAAATATTTTCAGAGTGGAGAAGACTGAAATCTTCACCAACAGAGAACAGTTTCACCAGTTATGTGGTGTTTAATCATGAGATTTCACCCAGTTTGAAAAGTCATATTTTAACATTTAGTGATATGGGAAAATAAAACTCTAATATATACGGTAAAGCTGATTCTCCTTTAAATAAACAATGACTTCTCGAATTTTGCATGCAAATGGATGGAAATAGAAAACACTATCCTGAGTGAGGTAACCCAGACCCAAAAAGATGAATATGGGATGCACTCACTCATAATTGGTTTCTAGCCATAAATAAGGGTCACGGAGTCTACAATGGTGATCCTAAAGAAGCTAA
>NW_004949102.1:1984090-1986296 GCF_000317375.1 Microtus ochrogaster | reverse complement strand
GGGGGAAGGGTGGGAGGAGGGGGAGGGAAATGGGAGGCTGGGAGGAGGTGGAAACTTGTTTTTTTTTTTCCTTTTCTCAATAAAAAAAATAAAAGAAAAAAAAGACATTTTATGAGTTAGTTTATTATTTAAAAATAAAATTGTAATGACTGAATTAAAATTACTCAATGTAATTATACAAAATTTGCTAACCAGTCAGGGCATTGGTGATAGGTTTTCTGGGTGTCAGAGAGTGTATCATAGCAAGAAGCTGTTAACACAATCAAATGAAACCCTAATTTTTAAAATTCTCAACAGTGTCGAGTGAAACAGGGAAAGCAAGGAAAAGTCTCAAACTTACGTCAGACAGAGAGCCAGCCAAATTTGGCCAGGTAGCTTAGGGACTAGAACTTTATGGCCCCAAACTGGAAATGAATTGTCTTGTGTTTTGTTAGCCTCACCCCACTGTCTACTCTGTTTCCTCATGTGCTCTGTCACCCACATATCTTGAGCAATTTCGGGTGTACTTCTCTGAGTAACAACTTTTTTTCTGACATTTTCTTTTTCCAGTTGAGTCTAAACTAAAAGTTAATGGGGTACAGGTAAGTGCTTATGGGTCACAGGGAAAAGATGAAATATATGCCATGTCATAAACGTCACATGATTCTGTAGCATTGAGTAAAATAATCCTTCTTAAAATTTATAGTCCTCGCCTAAAATGACATCTTGAATAAGCACCATCAGGACACCATGGATCCTTCTTTGTTCCTGGGGGAGGCAGAAAAGTCACATTCCATTCTGCTTGTCCATTATTAACACTTTATAGCTAAAAATATTCATTTTGTGTTTCTAGAGAAAATGGTCACTATGATATTTTAAGTCTTTGGTTTTAAAATAATTTTAAACCTACCATAATTATATCTTGCAAGAAAAAACGGACAATCTAGTTCCTGAATCTATGAGGCTAATTTGTTAACATTATGCCCAATTAATTCTGGTTATCTTGGAGAAGGTTTTTCCAATAAATGAGAACATTTTCTCATGTAAACACAGCATGATTAATAAGAAATAATAAATTCTGTTTCTACTATCCTTTGAACATGTTATCTGGCCTTGTACAAAGAGCTGTTTTTACTCAATCCATTAATTTTATTTTTAACAGTTCAGATTCACAGGTTCCTATACTACTTAGTAAGTTGTAAACATGTCCTATTGCCATTTTTAATGCTCAAAACAGACCCCTTTGCTCAGGGCTCATCTCAAGATGGATGCATGTCCATTTAGCCTATCTTTATCATTATTGGGTCATTATCTTACTTTCTGGTAATTGGCAATTAGATTTTAGGCTTGTTTTCTATTTGTTCTGTATTCCCCTGAACTCAGTGTTTTCTCAAAAGCAGCTCTTATTTCTTTGGGCTGTTAATGTGCTTAAATGGCAAAATGTGTTGTTATGTGTGCCCATTGTGATTTAATGTTCCTGGGTCTGTCAATGCACCAAGCTACACACACACACACACACACACACACACACACACACACACACACTCTAAGCATTTCTGGGCATTGGTATGAATGAAATAAAATGTTCATCCTTACACTTCTGGTTCCAATTCACCACACAATTGCATTCTACTTTTCATCTATTTCATACTTATGCCTTCTGCTGTGCTGAGAAATTTCTGTTCTGAACATGCTCACCTATTTTGCCATCTTTTGGGGGGTATGATCTCTTGATACAACTAGACTACCATCCCAGAAGGCACTTCTCTCCCAAAGGCTTTAAAGTTACTGATCATCTTTGTTTGGTCACTAAACTCCCAGAGGAGGGCAACCACCTTTATGATGTTGAAGACTATTGTGATAAACTTCATCTCACTTTTAGACTAAAGTATTCAAAGCAAAGAAGAAAATAAGGTACCCAGACAAGTAAAAGCCTACACTATAAATTTTCAATGTGGACCTTAACTATTAAAATGTCAAAACTACATCTCTCTTCAAAAATGGCATTACAAAGACTGAAAAACACTGAATAAATTAAAGTGTTGAAACGCTTATATATGCAAAACTTTCTGCTGGGAATTGTTGGACAACATGTGTTTGATCTTAGACATAGAATCTGTTGCTTTTATAATACATAACAATAAATATGCTTAGTAACTCTTTTTTTTTTTTATTTATTTATTTTATTAAGAAAGAAAAAAAAATTTCCGCCTCCACCCAGCCTCCT
>NW_004949102.1:1963747-1978344 GCF_000317375.1 Microtus ochrogaster | reverse complement strand
GCTGGGTCGTGCAAAAGAAAGACAGCCCTGCAGAAAGAGCTGGGGGAGGGGGGTTTGTGCTCTCTTCCGGGACACTCTACTCCTGGATAGCACACACTCACCAGTCCAGATGGGATTCCTCAGCAACTCCTTAGTAACTCTTGAAGCTGTAAAAGTGACTGAATCAAATACCAGGATAATTAGCCACTGAAGCAGGTAAATGACATATTTATATTGGACAAATAAGAGAATTTGCATGTGATAACTGTTTCTAGAATTTTCATATTTTCCTATCTTTAAATCCTTTAGGCTGCAAGAAATTTCTTTTATTGAACTTCTGGACTCTCTGTAAATAAATCATTGAGCCTTTCTATCTCTGTAAAGTGCCAAGAAGCTCTGGGGTAAGATGCATTTTTAAAATAAAAAATCAATTTCTTTTCATAACAGGTTACTACTAGTTTCTGCCCATCCATTTAGAGTGCATGCATCCCTAGCAACCCAGGAACTGAGAGGAAACTTGACAGATTGGTGCCAGGTCAGGGAATATTTTGTGTTCAATTTGAATTAGTGCCTTCAAACACTGTGTTTCCTTTTCTCAACCTTCCCTGCCATCTACACTACAGCTATACAGTAGCAACACACAGCTTCCCATGAGACAAGGCCATAGACTGTTAGAAAGTTAGTCTAGAGTAGTGGTTCTCAACCTTCTTAATGATGTGACCATTTAAAAAAGCTCTTCATGTTATGGTGACCCCCAACTATAAAAATTATTTTGTTGCTACTCCATAACTTCAATTTTGGTACTCTTAGCAATCATAATGTAATTATCTAAAATACAGAATATCTGGCATGTGATTCCTGTGAAGGGGTTAATCAAATCCCAGAGGGTCGCAACCCACAGGTTGAGAAGCACTGGTATAGAAGGCACTTTGTAAAGTTAATAAGACAGAAGTATCAACCGATCTATTGAAATTTTCCTAACTTTTGCATTCTTTAATATTCAGAAGCAAGCTAAGACTTATTGCTTTGACGCAATATCATTTTATAACCTCAATAACAAACTTCAGATGACAAAGGAACTTATTACTTTAAAAAATATTATATTTTGTTTATGCTTATTTTGGTAAATGTGTATTTGTGTGCCACGTGTGTGCCTGATGTCTAATGTGTTGGATGCCCTAGAACTGAAGTTACAGAAGATTGTGAGACACCATGTGGGTGCTGGGAACCTGACCCAGATGTTCAAATAGAGCAGTCAGTGCTTATAACCACTGAGCAACCTCTTCAGCCCTCAAACTTACTACTTTTAAAATAAATGGCCATAAATCCACAAGCATTAATAATTACTAGTGTTTAATACAGTTTAATATACTTCCTCTATAGAACCTGTCTTAAAACAATATTTGAAAATTATCATATAGTTTTCTTTATTCAGTTACGGTATAAGAATAAAATATCTAGCTGGGCAGTGATGGCACATGCCTTTAATTACAGCACTTGAGAGACAAGTCAGACCTTGTGAGATCAAGGTTAGCCTGGTCTACAAGAGCTACTCCAGGACAGGCTCCAAAGCTAATAAATAAATAAATAAATAAATAAATAAATAAATAAATACCTGCTTATTTAAAAAAAAAAAGAATAACAAAGCTTGTTTCCTCTCCAAATGTATGTGTTAAAACGGAGTGTAGTGGTTCATGCCCCTAATGCTGATGTTTGAAAGACAGGGACAGGTAGATTGCTCAGGAGTTTAAGTCATATCTTGTCTGCAAAGTTCCAAGCCAGGCAGTATACCCTATCTCAACAAACAAGCAAGCAAGGAAACAGAATTTCTATGCTGAAACTATGGTATTGGGAATGCTGCCTTTGCAAGGTGTCTCGACTAAGCTGTCTGAACTTTTGTGCACTGTATTAATACACTTATATAGATATATTTTTTAAAAAAACACGGAAATCTCTTGTCGCTTCCACATGAAATCCACTCAGGAATGAGTCAGAAGGTACCCTACTCCTTCAAACACTGAACCTGCCAGTGTCTTGATCTTAGATGCTGCAGCCTGCAGAACCTGCAGAAGAAAACTTCTGCTCTCCATAGGCAGCAGCCTAGCAACTAGTGTTTTATTTACTACAGCTGGCCGAATGAACCGAAATGCACGCCAATATCCTTACCCTCAAATAGGTGTCAGCCTCAGCCTCGATCAATACATGTGAAGTTCTTCTGCAAACTTCTCTGATCCTGCTATTACCTATCCCAGGCTGATTCATTCCTTGGTCTCTTGTTATCCTATCTTTTGATAGGAAGCTACCTTCACAGCAGATACATGATGTGCCAGAACCCCAACCTTGGGTTCCCTGGCTCCCAGGAGCACGAGAGGCAAATGTTTACTATATAAGACCCACGAGCTTAAGCAGCTGCTGCAGCTGCCTAAAGCATCACAACTAGATATACTGAGCTTAATTTTTAGGATCTCTTCTACAGTTTTACTATTATCAATAAAGAAGCTGTAAAAGAAATCCTTGGATTTAAAACAAAAGTCAACAAAAAACATCATATGTATGTGTGTTACAGCAAATGGCTTTGATGTTTAGATTAAAGGAACAATTGACTAAAGAAAAACAGTCACAGAGTCATCAAAAAAAAGTAGCCATTTCCAGCTTCCTAATCAAGGTACTTCTGAAGGAAAATCAGTGAGTTATTTTTTTCTTTTTCTAAAATTCATATCACACAGAGAGCTATTTGGTGTTAAGATGAGAAAAGCTCAATCAAAATTCACCAGTTCTGTCAAGAAAATTGTCACATTGTTTAGTATAGGTTTCTTCTTCCCATGACAATTGCAGTTGCAATCAGACAGATCAGTGGCTGCTCTTTTTTTTTTTGTAACGACTTGGTATTACATAATATATATAAGTGTGTGTGTGTGTGTGTGCATATGTGTGTGTTGTGTGTGTGTGTGTGACAGAGAGAGAGAGAGAGAGAGAGAGAGAGAGAGAGAGAGAGAGAGAAAGATCTCTCAGTTAATAACATATTTGCTGCAAAAGCATGAGGACCTGAGCTCCGATTCTCAGAAGCCACAGGAAAGGTGCATGAGTCCCTAATCACCAGTGCTTGGGGCATGGAGACAAATGGATCCCTGTAGCCCATTGGCCAGACAGACTAGCCAAATTTGTGAGCTCCAGGTTCAAGGAGCAGGATCGTGGTTGAAGAAAACAGTCTAGTTTGACTTCAGACTACCACAAGTGATCACACTCACGACCTGCAAACACATTGGGCATATTTACATGAACAGATAAATCTACAACCCCCCCCCCACACACACACACAGCAAAAGACAATACTGGGACAACAGGACATTTTAGGAAGCCTGTTTTGCCAACATTTATTATTTCTTATATCATTTATACCTCACAGAATTGCTTAAAAGCTACCACAAACTAATGTATATATAAAGTTATCCTAAATGGTTGAAATGACAGAATTTGTTTGCTGGGATTATTCAGGTCTAAGTTCCCAGATTCAATTAAATGATGACTTCTGAATAAAAGCTCTGCCAACATTATACAGAGAACTCAGAATATAATTATTTGTTGCTCAGAATCCACAAAGGTTTTTCTTGGTCCTTTATGGGAAATGAGATGGATGAGAACATCCAAGGGAGTTGGCAAAGAGAGAAACAAGGCAGGATGAAGTCAAGCTCTTAACAATTTTTCATCTGATGATGTAGTTCACTAAAACCAAGAAGCTTTTGTCTAATAATCATAGGTATTGTCATCTTTCATATTTACAGATAAGGAAAGTGGTCTAAAGATCTCCAAGATTTTGATAAAGTTACCAGGTCAAAGTTATATTTATGGTACACATTTGATTCTTTTAAAACCGCCAAACTCAGAATCTGAGCAGTCAAAGACCAATATTCATTGCAAAATAGGAAAATAAAAAGTGGACTTGTCAGAAAATACAGTAAATTAACCACTGGGTCAGAAATTCTCATCTATAAAGTATGAACAACATATGCCATAAAGGAATAAATCTTCAAAAGGTCATTAAAATTACTGAAAATAATTAAATTTATAAACTTGGTACAGTATCTGGTTTATAAAAAAGACCCAATAATATCCCTTGCCTTAATTACACTGGCAATTGATCCCAGGAACAAAACAAGCCTTATGTCGGCAATTTGACCAGAGGACTTCCCTCTTTCCTTTTTTTGTTTGCTGGTTTGTTTATTTTGTTTACTTTTTTGTTTTGGTTTTGGTTTTTCTCCACAAAGGATTAAAGTTCCAAACAATATGTTTAAGTATGTGACCATTATAGCAATTTTCAATTCTTTGTCTTTATTTTGATGAAAAACAATAAATGGCTTATTGAAAAATCAGTAAACCTGCAACATCAAAAATTTAATCTTCTAATCCACCAGTAACAAAGCTCACATATAGTGTCTGGAGTGTTCTGATGTCAGTGTCGCTGTCTTCTCAATAAAGTCTAGGTGACATCTTTAGAGGATCAGATTCACTAATTCATCAGACAAAGATTTAATTGGAAACTAGTTTGTGTTAGATGGTCTTCAGAGCATGTGGGATATGTTAGTGAATAAACCCATCAAGTGTGACTGCCTCCCAGAGCTGGACATTTCAGCTGGGGTCAGCAGCTAGAAAGCAAGAAGTACTGTGAGAAAAGACAATGATGAGCTGGGTAGACACTTGTGGGTTTTAGAAGGCAGGTACGTTTTACAACGTTATCTGGAGTGGCCCTAAGATGTACAAGGAGATAGCTTCTGACAGGAACATAATAGCTTTGCAGATTGGCTGAGGGCAGTGCATCTCCTGCAAGAGCAGACACCCTAAGGCAGAAAAATGACTCAGACATGAAACTGTGACCAATGACTCAGAAGGAAAGAGTATCAGGAAATACTCTCCGAATCACAAAAGAATGTTAGAAAAAAAAAGACTGCCAGCTAGGACAAAAGGGAACTTGACAGTTTACTCCAAGTGAGGAGGAAAGAGAGTGACATAAATCTAGATTTTATGAGAATTATTTTGATTCCTATCCTTAAAAAAAAATGCCTCTATGGGGCCAAAGATAGAAGAAGCAAATTTGTCTGCACATTTAAAATGCAACATGGATAAATAATAACATTAGAGAGCTGTATAGTTCTTCTAGCACTGTCATAGAGTGTGCCACCCTGGGCGCTTTGAAAAAGAGGAATTTATTCCTCCTAGCTCTGAAGAGTCAAAGTCCAAGATTAACATGTTCTCTAAGTTGGTTTCTCCTGAGGCTTCCCTAATTGGTTCATAGATAATTATGTTCTCATTGGATTACATGTGGCCATCCCCTGTATTTGTTGTCATCCAAATTCTTTTCTCGGAAATATAAATTCTATTGAATTAGAGATCATCCTGGTTGAATGTTGATGACTGGAGATTAATGTAGTTACTTTAAAAAAAAATCTCCAAATAATGGTTGGGATTTTGAAACTCAATATGAGTTTTTAGGGTAAGACAATTCATTCTTTAACAAAATCAAAGTTAATAAAGGAAAATAAAAAATAAATGCTCATAAGATACATGCATACAGTAAAAGGGCAGAAAATGCAGAGACTCACAGCCAAACATTATGCAGAGCTCTAGGAATCCTGCGGAAAAGGGGAAGAAAGATTGTAGGAGTCAGAGGGGCCGTGTAAATCATAAGAAAATGCAGAAAATCATGTAACCTGGGCTCCGAGGGGCTCATGGAGACTGAACTGACAACCAGGGAGCCTGCGTGGGACTGGCTGAGGCACTCTAGATATTTGTGACTGTTGTGTGGCTTGCTTTTCTTGTGGGACTCCAAACAGTGGGAGCACAAACTGTGTATGACTCTTTTGCTGGCTTTTGGGATCCTATTTGATTGCCTTGTCCAGCCTTAATACACATGAAGGTGCCTAGTCTTACTGCAACTTGATATGCCATGTTTGGTTGATGTACATGGAGGCCTGTCTTTTGGGAATTGAGATAGAGGAGGAGGAGTGGATGGGGGAAGACAAGGGGAGGGTATGGGAGGAGCAGAAGGAAGAGAAACTGTGGTCAAAATGTAAAAAAGAGGTTGCTGAGGAATCCCATCTGGACGGAACCTTCATCTGGCGATGGACCCACACTGGAACACTGGACTGAGCTCCCAAAGTCCCAATGAGGAACAGAAGGAGGGAGAAGATGAGCAAGGAAGTCAGGACCAAGAGGGGTGCACCCACCCACGGAGACAGTGGGGCTGATCTATTGGGAGCTCACCAATGCCAGCTGGATTGTGACTCGAAAAGCAGGGGATAAACCCGGACTCTCTGAATATGGCGGACAATGAGGGTTGCTGAGAAGCCAAGGACAATGGCACTGGGTTTTGATCCTACCTCTTGTTCTGGCTTTGTGGGGGCCTAGCCAGTTTGGATGTTCACCTTCCTAGACCAGGATGGAGGGGGGAGGATTTCGGACTTTCCACAGGGCAGGGAACCCTGACTGCTCTTCAGACTCGAGAGGGAGGGGGAGAGGAGGGGGGGAGGGTGGGAGGAGTGGGAGGCTGGGAGGAGGCGGAAAATTTTTTTTTCTCAATAAAAAAAAGATAAAAAAAATTTAAAAAAAATGTAAAAAAGAAAAAGAAAAGAAAAACAGCATAGAAAGTGTAAGAGAAATCAGTTATGCAAATATAAAGAGGGAAAACACACACACATACACTTATACACATACGCTCACACACATACACAAACACTAGAAAATACTGACCCAGGTATCCTAGCATACCTAGGCTTCAAAGCAGGAATTTTTACTACAACAAGTAAGAATGTTGTTTCATGTTAACGTCACCAATCTACCAAAAATAAAATAAAATAAAATAAACAAAAAAACAAAAAATCAAAATCAAAAAACCCACATGTCCTGTTGATGAAAAAAGGTCAACAAGAAAATAACCAGAGCCACAATCAACAAGGAAAATTATAAAAACTTTGTCTCAGTAATTGACTTCACAATCAGATAAGACTATAACAACAAGGGTATACATTCATGCTATAATTCAAACGTTAATTTAATCAGCTGTGTTGGACCTTATATTCTAATATGGGACACCATACCATCTCAACTAGAAAGCACAAACAGTATCTGAACATTTGCAAACAAACATCAACTGATTTGTAACAATGAAAAAATTACAATTGTGTCTTCTTTGAACACAATAAAATTAATCTCAAAATCACTAGAGCTTATAAAGTTGAAAATATCTTGGAATTTAAGATATACTGACAAGTACATGTACATTAAAAAGGAAATCCAAATTAGTATATCTTGGAGGCAGGTTTGAGGTATAAGTTACAGGGAATGTAGTTAGATGATATTAAATAAAAAAATTAAAAGTTTAGACTCGTGTGGATGCATCTATATATGCTATTGAAAAAAATTCTACTTAAAAGGTATATGTTAATTAAAAAAAGACTGAAATTTAATTATCTTGTTAGGTAAATTTAAACCATGGCAACTATAAAATGTTAAGAAAATATAGACTTCATAGTTAATTATTAAACATGCTATAAAATGCAAAATAAAAGTTGACCTTTTGAAAAGAAATAAATAGAAGATCTCATGGTGGAACTAAGAAGAGGGGACACTAAGCATAATTGTTTCATTATTTTAAACGTAGAAGTTATCCAATATAGCTACATATTAGTAAATTTTACATAAATTAACTGAGTAACGCTTACTTTACACGCATATTTTAGAACCCTTATACTCCCAAATGTGATTATAATCTCTGGCTTTTGCTTAACAGCTGAGCTGGAAATACATTTTTATCCATTTATTGGTCGTTATTGTTGGTCTGCTTCTCCCTGTCTGAGTTCTTCTTGACATCTGTGGTTATTTTTTTCCCTGTGACATATGGTAGGGAAAGAAATAGACTTAACACTTGCCTCTTTGGCAGCAAAGTCCTTCCTTTTTTTGTTTTTTTTTTTTTTTTGATTCTAAATGGAAAATATTGCATAATGGCACTACTTAAATTTAGTAAAACATGTCTGTTATTCCATGCTCAGTCCACCACTTCTAAGCTCCTCAGTTATAGAAAGGAGTTATAGCACTAGTACCCAACTAGTATCCAAGCCTTTAACCCTCCTCTCCAGACAAAACACAACCTTTTACTCAGAGGTTCCGGGATTTACTCTCTCAAGCATCTATTCCCTCTTTCTTTTTGCTTGTTTTTCTAGGCTGGGGTTCAAATCCAGGGTCTTATACACAATGGTCAATAGCTCTTTAATACTTACTTTATTTTTATTTATATGTATGTACCCGAGTATGTTAGGACTCAGATAACTGGAACTGGAGTTAAAGGTAGTTGTGAGCCACTTGACATAGTTGCTGAGATCCAAACTTCAGTCCTCTGCCAAAAACAGCTATAATGCACTTACAAACTCAGGATTCTCTCTAGGCCCTGCTATTATTCTTTGGAAACAGGATTTCCCTATGTAGCTCAGAATAGATTCAATTTCAGAGTAATCCAGCTTCCCCTTTTGACGGGCAGGGTTAAAAATGTACACCTCCACAACTGACAAATGAGATTAAAAATTCACTGCATCTCATGTTCTTGCAGGCCCCATATTATCATTCTACCTAAAATACTGAGCAAAAGTCCCCAGGCTATTTACCTTTTGTATAAAATCAATCTGGTTTTATAGTATTTTGGAGATTCGGCCCATTTTGTGAACAAGAAAAAAAAAGTAAAGCTCATCACTTCAGTGTTTTGCCATTGCTACATTAAGTGTAGTCTAAACATGGAATTATGTCATCATCATCATTTGAATATGAATTTCTCTACCAATGTTAACAAGTAAGGGAAAATGCATTTATGCGCATTTCTTGTAATTCAACTGATTTTTCCTAATGCACTGCTTTAGCCTTGGGTTACTAGTTAGAAAAATTATCCTGAAACTTGCCATACCCTGATAAATGTAAGACCTCACAGGTGACAGAGTAATATAACAGAGATTGACAACACTGTCACCCACATGTAAGAGAATGGATGAAAGACATTTCTGCCTGTTTTCTCCATACTGTCTTTTGCAGAAATATGAGGTCTGCTAGGCTTATCATTACGGGGCACCTGTCTGTCATTGCTTGTCATCGTGTGATAGAGCAATTCAGTCCATAATCAAATAAGCCTGAAAGTCATTTTTACGTATGTATAAATGGTAAAATATGAATGTCTTAGGGCAGAAGAAAATGAAACCACCAGCTTGACTGGGTAGTTGTTAGGAGTCTATTTGTCTTTGTACCAGATCTTTTAACTTATTCTTATCTTTATATTATTTTCAGCATCTCTATTGTGAGCTGTTAATTCTTCTGCTTCTTTTTACTATGTCAGCTATCTCTCTCTTAAAAATCATACATTATTAAATTAACAATGTCTATAATAGAATTTAAAACAAATGATTTAAAGCGTCCATTTAGGAACTTTTATTTACTTTGTTGATATCCCTACCTTAAAAAGATGCTTAGCCAAAAGTAAACTGAAGTTTCATCGGAGCTGCCCATTGCCTTTCTGTCATTCTTTGCCCTTTCTTTTACCTAAAGTCTCAAAGACAAAGAAAATTTTAACTTGATACATTTAATAATAATATTTACCTTGGATATCACTAGTAGCCTAGTGCTACTTTTATGGAATAAATTGCCAGTACAACAAAATCTTGTTCTTAAAATCAGGGGGTGTTGGCACTTACCTGTAACCTAGGGATCCAGAAAGGTAAAGATTGTGAGATTGAGGTCAACAGAGGCTATATGGTGAGAACAATTTTCAAAGTAAAATAGGCAAACAAAGAAATGAAAATTAATAGAAAATGAGAAGAGCATAGCATCATTAATTTCTTGAGAAAAGCCTGTTTGCTTTATTTGTTATCCATAATAAAAAGAACATGAGAAACCACCACACTGCTTTCCAAAGTGGTTGCACAAGTTTGCATTCCCACCAGCAATGGATGAGTGTACCCCTTACTCCACAACGTCTCCAGCAAAGGCTGTCATTGGTGTTTTTGATTTTAGCCATTCTGACAGGTGTAAGATGGCATCTTAAAGTTGTCTTGATTTGCATTTCCCTGATTGCTAAGGAAGTTGAGCATGACCTTAAGTGTCTTTTGGCCATTTGAACTTCTTCTGTTGAGAATTCTCTGTTCAGCTCAGTGCCCCATTTTATAATTGGGTTGATTAGCCTTTTACAGTCTAGTTTCTTGAGTTCTTTATATATTTTGGAGACCAGACCTTTGTCAGTTGCAGTGTTGGTGAAGATCTTCTCCCAGTCAGTGGGTTGCCTTTTTTTTTTTCCAACCACTTTGGAAAGCAGTGTGGCGGTTTCTCAGGAAATTAGGGATCAACCTACCCCTGGGCCCAGCAATACCACTCTTCGGAATATAGCCAAGAGATGCCATATCATACAACAAAAGTATATGCTCAACTATGTTCATAGCAGCATTGTTTGTAATACCCAGAACCTGGAAACAACCTAGATGCCCTTCAATGGAAGAATGGATGAAGAAAGTATGGAATATATACATATTAGAATACTACTCAGCAGTAAAAAACAATGGCTTCTGGAATTTTGCAAGCAAATGGACGGAAATAGAAAACACTATCCTGAGTGAGGTAAGCCAGACCCAAAAAGAGGAACATGGGATATACTCACTCATAATTGGTTTCTAGCCATAAATAAAGGACATTGAGCCTATAATTCATGATCCTAGAGAAGCTAAATAAGTAGGTGAACCCAAAGAAAACATATAGTCATCCTCCTGGGTATTAGCCTTCATCAGGCGATGAGAGGAGAGACAGAGACAGCATCCCACACTGGAGCACCGGACTGAAACCCCAAGGTCCAAATCAGGAGCAGAAGGAGAGAGAGCACGAGCAAGGAACTCAGGACCGCAAGGGGTGCACCCACACACTGAGACAATGAGGATGTTCTATTGGGAACTCACCAAGGCCAGGTGGACTGGGCCTGAAAAAGCATGGGATAAAACCGGACTCGCTGAACATAGTGGACAATGAGGACTGGTGAGAAGTCAAGAACAATGGCACTGGGTTTTGATCCTACTGCATGTACTAGCTATGTGGGAGCCTAGGCTGTTTGGATGTTCACCTTACTATACCTGGAAGGAGGTGGGAGGTCCTTGGACTCCCCACAGGGCAGGGAACCCTGACTGCTCTTCTGGCAGATGAGAGAGGGGGAGTTGATTGGGGGAAGGAGAGGGAAATGGGAGGCAGTGACAGGGAGGCAACAGAAATCTTTAATAAATAAATAAATAATAATATAAAAAAGAACATGGGAACCATTTTCAATATTTACAAAGAATTAAACAGAAAAAAAATACTTTAGGGAAGTCCATCTTTTTCTGCATCACAGACTCTTTATTATTTTCAAACATGAATGCTGTGGGAGCTCCTTCAGTTTCTTCAACCAATAGCCTTTACAATACAAGCCCACTTGGGCATGGTCTCTTATACTATTAAAAGCAACTATAAAGCATGTGCTTGCTCTCTTGCTTCCAGGTGCTAGACTCTTTTCCTGTTCCCCATTCATGCAGAGGACTGTGACCTAGGACAGTGATGTGTAAGTCTCCCCTAAATAAGTTACCCTTTATTACACATAATTCTGAACTAGTGTTGATTATTTTGTAACTTCTGCCATCAAATGAAGTCTTAAAGCTTTCAATGCTGTAAACTCCTGAATGCTATACTTTATTTTTCCCTTATTCTGTCAGTAAGAATATCTATGACTAGCAGATAGAACACTGCAATGATACCTGTGGCTCAGCCTAGGCATGTTTGTCCACTGTAAATTGACACCCCTCCATGGTTTTCAGGAGCAAGTAAAGAAGGAAATTAAAGAGAAGAAAAGGACATCTGCCACAATGACTACTCAGACAACACTCAACATCTTCTGAGCTAGAAAATTCTGGCCTCTTCTAGAATCAAGTCAGTTCTCATTAAATACAGCATATGTTCAAGTTTGAACATAAGCAAAAAACACTGAAGCTAAGAAAATCTGGAGAACAGAAACTACATGTGCAAAATATGAGCTCTATGAGGGTATTGTGTGCTATCATCCTGATTTCAAAGAAGCTTCAACCAGTCATAGCCTCATACTGAAAGCTTAGATGATTGTTATGCTAAGTAGGAAAACCAGGGCTCTTGGTTTCCTGCATTTCTCTCACAAATGTTAAAATTAGGTCATAGATGTCAGAGAAAATTCTTTCTCAGTTGAGTCAGAAAGAACGTGTGCAGAGATGCAGACACTAAGGGATATCACATAAAGAACCCTAAGTGATGGAGGGAATATCATCCAATAAAATTGTAATAGCTTCAGATTCCAAGATTCTCAAATGTACAACCAAGGTACACAATGCTGAGTCATAGCTGATCTCACATCCTGTCCTTAAATAAAGTGAATTGAATTTCCCCATTCAAACCACTTAAATATTTAAAACTCTAAGTGTATGATTTCTGTTAATAAAAACCATTTCTGACAGTTCTAAAATAAACTAGATTTTAGGATTCAGTTCAAGGGGTGGCATTTGTAAATATGCATGTGGTCATGTTTTCTCAGGTTTGAATTCGCTACTATAATTTCACAAATTTTGAGGCATCCCCTAAAAGGACTGTGCTCGATCAATTCAAAACACTGGGTTACACATCCTGTGTCCCAAAACAGTTTAAAAACTTTGGAAAGGTTTATATAACACTATGTAATCTATCTGCATATAATTCAATAAAATTTAAAATCCAAGGAAGAGAATCATGAATTACTACCAAGCTCATGGAGATTAAGATTAAACAATTTACTGCTGAATGATTATGGGTCAAAGAAAAATATCAGGGAAAAAAAAGAAAGAAATTCTGTTGAAATTAAATGAGAATAGAAACACAGCACAATAAAACATTTGACAAACATTAAAATTAGTCATATCTAGGAAATTTATAGTTTTCAGTGCTTACATTAAAAAGTAAGAATAATAACAAATAAAAACTTAACTATGAAGTGAAAAAATGGCAAAACAATAATAAACAAAACCTAAATACAGAAGAAGTCAAGGAATAATAAAAATCAGAGCATAAATGAATAAAATAGCAGTAAAGAAAACAGTAGAGATAATCAATAAATCTAAGAGCTGGTTCTTTGAGGAGGATAACAAATCAAAAGATGCTGAACTCATTGATCCAAACAAAAAGATGATCCAAGTCAACAGAATGAGAAATGATGGAGGAAGGTCATTGGTTAATTAAATAAAGAAGCTGCTTGCCCTGATAGGTTAAAACATAGGTAGGAGGAGTAAACAGAACAGAATGCTGGGAAGAGGAAGTGAGCTCAGACTCAACAACTCTCCTCTCGGGGCAGATGCCTGAGAGAGATGCCATCCTCCCCTCTCTTAGGCAGACACACGTGATAAAGCTCTGACCCAGGATGGACATAGGCTAGAATCTTCCCAGTAAGACCGGTGCTCACAGATTATTAGAGATGGGTTGATCGGGATATCAGAATTAGCCAGTAAGAGCTAGAGCTAAAGGGCCAAGCAGTGTTTAAAAGAATACAATTTGTGTGTTGTTATTTCAGGGCATAAGCTAGCAGGCGGCCCAGGGTGCTGGGGATGCAGCCCCGCTGCCCCTATTACTACAGAGAAATGAACAGGAAAAAAATTACAACTGATACGGAGGACATATTGAGTTTTATAAGGTGATACTTGAAAAACCCATATCTCCTTAGTCTGGAAAGACTAAAAAAAATGGATGAATTTCTAAGTGATCAAGTCCACCAAAAATAAATAAACAAGAGAAGATTAACGACCTCAATAAACTCATATACATGCTCTAGTTTAAGGAGTAATAAAAAGCTTTCTGGGAAAAAGAACAACAGAAGGTCAAGGCTCAGATGGATTTACCACAGAATTCCTCCAGACATTCAAACATTCACAGAAGTTACACAACCAATATTTAACTTATTTTAGAAGAAAGAAAAGGATGAGAGGGGGGAGAAAATAAAGGAAGAAAGGAAGGAAGGAAGGAAGGAAGGAAGGAAGGAAGGAAAAAAAGAAAGAATGAAGAAAGGTGCTGCAGGACAATGATCTTTTACCCTATTACTTGTATTGTTTTACTAAAATGCTGATTGGCCAGTAGCCAGGCAGGAAGTATAGGCAGAGCAATGAGAACAGGAGAATTCTGGAAAGAGTTTCCAAAAAGAAAGGAAACAATGAAAATGCCTATTGATCAAAGATACCAAGCTACATGGCTAACACAGACAAGAATTATGGGTTAATGTAGGCTATAAGAGTTAATAAGAAGCCTGAGATAATAGGCCAACCAGTTTATAATTAATGTAGACCTCAATGTTTTTTCTTTGGGACTGAATGGTTGTGGAACTGGGTAGGACAGAAACCTCTGTCAACAGGAAAGAAGGAAGAAAGGAAGGAAGATAGGAAAGAAGGGTAGGAAGAGAAAGAAAGAAAGAAAGAAAGAAAGAAAGAAAGAAAGAAAGAAGAAAGAAAAGAGAAAGGAGGGAAGGAAGGAAGATAGGAAAGAAGGGTAGGAAGAGAAAGAAAGAAAGAAAGAAAGAAAGAAAGAAAGAAAGAAAG
>NW_004949102.1:1924850-1963607 GCF_000317375.1 Microtus ochrogaster | reverse complement strand
CTCTCTCTCTCTCTCTCTCTCTCTCTCTCTCTCTCACACACACACACACACACACACACACTTTCTCTCTCTCTCTCCCTCTTTCTCTCACACACACATACAAACATACACACACACACACTTTCAAAATTTCAGGCCAACTCTAGGTCAATAACCTTGATAATAATAGATTCAAAGATCCTTAAAAAAAATACTTGCAAGATGTATACAGAACAGACATATATCAAAAAAGTTATTCACCATGAACAAGTTGACTTTATCCCAGAGATGCAATATCAGTTCAATGTAAGTCAATAAATGTCATTAGCCATATAGGTGGATTTAAAAACAGTGCACACTATCACATCAATAGACCCAGAGAAGGCCTTTTGCAACTTACAATATCCCTTCATGACAAAAGTACTACAGAGTGGGACTAAAGCAAATATACCTGGACACAAAATTTATATATGCAAAACAAACAGTCAACATCATACCAAATAGGGAAAACCTTGAAGCAATCCCACAGAAATCCTAAAAACTGGAGGGCTGTTCGTTTTCTACATACAATTTCAATATTTTACTACTACCTATTATCAGTAAGGCAAGAGACAAAAGTTAAATGGATACAATAGGAAGTGTTCAACCTATCCCCATTTCTTCTTTCTTCCTCCTATATAATATTGTATATAAGATATCCCAAAAATTTTACTAGAAAACTTCTGCCTGGTACTGGAAACCTAGTTAACTTCTTGATTCTAGTGAGGTTCTGGGTCTTGAAGTAACTCACTCCCGCTCCTGTACTAAATCAACATCATTCCCAATAGTACTGTAAACAGTCCCCTGACCACTTAGGTGAAGCTCTCACACCTTATTAAAAATAAATAAATAAATAATAAGTAAACAAATAAAACTGTTTAAAAATGGAGACCTCTGCAGAAATCCAGAACCAATCAAAATGAAGAGAACAAGCGACTGTGTGGTGCCTAGCCAAAACTGACACATCTGAAACTTGTAAAACTCTCTGTTTCCCACAGAACAACCTCTTTCTATCCCACAAAATAACTAAAAACAGTTTTCTAGCAGACCTATGCTGCATTAAAGGCCATTAATTCATTCAGCTTATTAAAACCATTACAATGAATCCTTGACTCTTCTCTGGTATGTGCAGAAATTTCCCAGAATTCCCACACAGCTGCCTTCATTGAGCCCACTTGCCCTAGCTTTCTTTGAGGAGCACAGCCTCTGAACGCCTACAGCACAGGCATAATTTGAGTCACTGTGTTCGTGTCATAGGATCTGACACAACTAACGTTGGCTGTAAGATCCTACTGAATATGAAGAACTGTAGAGACTATCTGAGAATAAATTGAGAATTGGAAACTGCATAAAAATAAGTTACTTTTGAAATAATAGGGAGGTGGAATCATAACCATTAAAACTCACCATGAGATATGCCAGTGCGTAGGTGATCCAAGGGAAAGATAAAGCCTGACATTTTTAAAATAGGAAGAGAGGGCTATCATGAGGAGTGTTGGATTTTACCAAAGACTATTTTTTCAACAATTGAGGTTATCATGTGATCTCTGTCTTTGAATTCTTCTACATGGTGAATTGCATTTACTGATTTGCATGTATTGAACCGTCTATGTATCCCTGAAATTAGGACTACTTCATTATAGTGACTAATCTTTTAGATATGTTTTCAAATTCTACCTGTAAGTTTTTGATTGAGAATTTTCATGGCCGTGTTCATCAGGAGGTTGGCCTTTATCTTTTTTTTTTCTTGTGTTCTTATCTGACTTTTGTATCAGGAAAAAGATCATGTCCATCTTGTCCAGCTTTATCCCACACAATACTTGAAGTTTTAGCTAAAGTGTTAAGACAAAAGAAGGGAATCCAAAGAAAACAGATAGTAAACAAGAGAAAGTAATCCTATTTTCAAATGATATGGTTGTGTCTATGAACGACCACCCACCTGGAAACTCCCTGAGCTGGGAAACACTTCCAGCAAAGTGATCAGTCACAAAATTAACAAAATCTATGTAGTATATCTTTCGGTCATACTGCAAAAGAAATCACTGAAACAAACTTATTTACATAGGGTCAACAATAAGCAAAAAAAAAAAAACCCTAAATTAGGTCAACCAAGAAAGTGTGTGTGGGGGGGAGACCAAAGAAGGCTAAAGAAGGGGATATCCCTCATAGACATAGATTGGTAAAATTAGGACCGATTCAATGCAATCCTTATCAAAATTCCAACACAATTTTTCACAAATTGAGAAAACTAATCATTTTAGCTCAATTAATTATTTTAATGAAAAATTCATATGATGTTTTCTAATTATGATTATGACTCTGCCAGATCCACCCACATTTTTCCTACCTATCTCCATGCCCTTTCATTCTCTGTATCTTTAGGGGAAAAAAAAGAAAGAGGCAAACAAAATACTAAATACACATATCTTAGTTAAGGTTCCCATTGTTGTAAAGAGACACCATGACCATGGCCACTCTTAATAGCTGGCTTACAGTTTCAGAGGGTTAGTCCATTATTATTATGGCAAGCCATGGCAGCCTGTAGGCATGGCGCTGAGAGTCCTACATCTTGATCCACACGCAGCCGAAGGAAAAACTGCCACTCTGGCAAGACTTGAGCTTAAAAGACCTTAAGCCCACCTCCACATTGACACACTTTCTCCAAGGCTACACCTACTCCAATAAGGCCACACCTCCTAATAGTGCCACTCCCTCTGGGTCAAGCATTCAAGCAAATGAGTCTATGAGTGTCATTCCTATTCAAACCACCACAACCCAGAATTTTAAAACAAAAAATAAAGCATATGAAACAACACATGAAATAAAAGCCATAGGAGGACCTAAGACTTACCACAGGGCAGGGCACCCTGACTGCTCTTTGGACTGGAGAGGGAGGGGGAGAAGGGTGGGAGGAGGGGGAGGGAGGTGGGAGGCTGGGAGGAGGCAGAAACTTGGTTTTTTTTCCTTTTCTCAATTAAAAAAAAGATGAATATGTCAAAAAAAGAAAGAAAAGCCAAAGAAGCACAAAATCTGAAACCAGACTATACAAACAAAACCCATTAAGACAAAAAAAATAATGCTCAAACAAAGCAAGATGAGAGAATAAAATCTATGAAAATATCATTGAACTTGTTTTACATTGACCATTTTTTGCTGGTTATGCAATCTTAAGTGTTGATTAAACACCGTGTGTGACTACATTGGAAAAATCTATTTTCTTTTGTAAGTGAATATCAATTGGTGATAACTTGATGGAGGAAGGTCATTGGTTAAATAAAAAGAAACTGCTTGGCCCTCATTGGTTAGAAGATAGGTAGGAGGAGTAAACAGAACAGAACGCTGGGAGGAAGAGGAAGTGAGCTCAGACTCCACAGCTCTCCTCTCGGGAGCAGATGCCTCAGAGAGACGCCATGCTCCCAGCTCCCAGGCAGATGCAAGCGATGAAGCTCCGACCCAGGATGGACATAGGCTAGAATCTTCCCGGTAAGCGCACCTTGGGGTGCTGCACACAGATGATTAGAAATGGGCTAAATTAATATGTGAGAATTAGCCTAGAAGAGAATGGGCCAAGCAGTGTTTAAATGAATACAATTTGTGTGTTGTTATTTCGGGGCATAAGCTAGCAAGCGGCTGGGGTGCTGGGAACGCAGCACCGCCGCTCTTATCAATACAAAAATAACTTCTTGATTAGGCATAGGAGACATATTGACATCCTCCTCTTATCACTAAGAACTTGTCTGCCTTAAATCTTAAAATTAATACATCAGTGCAAATGACCATGAATGGCCAAAAAAAACTCCTAAGCAACAGGAAAACTACTAGAGGTATCAACATTCCATTTCAAGTCCTATTACAGAGTTATAGTTGTTATAATGGTATGCTACTAGCACAAAAAAAAAAGGAATTACCAGTTTAATAGAGTTGAGAACCCAGACATCCATAGCCACACGATTTAGGAGAAAGATACCAAGAATACATAAGAAGACATCATCATCTTCAATAATGGTACTGGGAAAACTATACAGCTGACAGATGCATATAAAAATGAAAGTTAATCCTCCTCTTTAACCTTGGATAAAAAATAAAGTCTGTAAATAAATTTTTAAAAAAATAAAGTCCAAATGGATTAGAGATCTCAATGTTAGAGCTAAAACTCTAAAAGTTTTAGAAGAAAGAATAGAGTATATTTCAGGATATAAGCTCATGTAAGGACTTTCTAAATAAGACCCTAGTCATGAGGGAGTAGAACCAAAAATAAACAAGTTGGGAATATTTCACAGGAGGGAACTGCTTGCTTGCTTCTGTAATAGTGTCAAACCACATGGATGGTGAGGACAGTGAACCTAGACTAGAACCTGCTATTATTATTCTACTAAATGTCTATGCATTCAAATTAACTTCAAAATACCTATGTTTATTCCCACAGGGGTGGGCTACTCTCAACTTGGTCAGAGAAGCTTTCTGTAGTTCTAGAAAGCAGTCAATGGTGAGATGCATAACTGGCAAAAATGCTAAGGGAAAGAGACATAAACAGGACATCAGTATTAATCATCACTACCACCCCAACTTAAGGAATGCTATGGAAGAGAACATAGAAAGAATGTGAGAGATGAAGGATGGAAAGAATTACCATGAAGTGTTGTTTTTTGGACATGATGTGGTTGCTGCACTCATACATTCATGGCTACTGTGTTTTATCTGCAGAGGACCTGCACAGGATCAAAGCAGTTAAATTCAAGAATAGATGAGATAGCGAATGTCCATACACAAACTTGTAGTGAGCAATTATATTTATGCAATTATTTTTAGGACTTTATTTATTTAACATATATGAACATTTTGTATATCTTTGTGTATGTGTACCACATGTATACCAGGTTTACATAGAGACCAATATCTGATTGCCAGAATTACACTTACAGATGGTTGTGAGATGTCATGTCAAACTACTTTCTAAATTCTTATCTCTATAACGATAGATTGGTGCAGTTCTCTGTGTTCATCGAAGAAGCATCTTCATGCAGTGGGTGACAGTATAAAAATTCACAACTGATCCAAGAGGAGACAAAAAGTATCTGTGGAGTGCTCAGCCATAAATGGAACGCTCATATTATACTCCATATTCCCAGTGTTTAGGGAATCACAAAAGAGGAAGGCAGAAATAATGGAAGAGCTGAAAGTATCAGAAGACCAGATCAAGATCAAAATGATGTCCTCTAAATATAGCAGGATCATGAAACTCATGGATTCAACAAACGTGGTTGCTTTCACAAGATGGATGCAGAACAAGCCAGTCTAAATTCCAACATTGATGGAGGAAAGGCACACATGCCTACGTCATAGCTGAGTAACTATTGACAGGTGATAGATAATAGGACAGGGAGAGTAAATTTTCTTACAGGTGTGCTCTCTGATAGGTTGAGCATGCTGCAAATTCACTAGTATATGAATAACACAAATTTGATTTCCTAGGCAATACAAAAAGAAACACATGAATTTGGGAGAGGAATATATTATAACCTAAGAAGAACTAGAAGAAAGGAGTGGGGTTTGAATGTGAAAATAATACATTTTATAAATGAAAGAATAAATAAAAATATAATAAATATACATAAATTAATTACTACAAAACAAAACTTGGGGGAAAGTTGATCAATGGATATTAAAGTATAGTTAGATAGAGGCATGATGTTTGGTGTGCTTTTTATACAGTAGGGCGACAGTATATAGCAATAATGTACTGTAACTTACAAAAAATTAGGAGAAAGTACTTTGAGTTTTATTATAAAGAAATAATAAACATCTGAGGACCTAAGCATATTTAACATGCTTGAAATATAAATATTTTGTAATGTAAACATGTGTCAAAACACCATGCTACTATCATTAATATGTTTACTTGCACATCTGTTCAAACAAAATTTTCAAAAATAAAACAGTTGAAAGATATTTTGGGTGAATTGTTGGTCAAATGAAACTTTCAGTTTTATAAGAAGAATAAGTTCAGAAGATCTATGGCTTAACATAATGACTATTGAAAACAATTACAATATTGTATTCTTGACAACTGTTCAGTAGACTTTAGGTGTTCTCACCACAAAAGGTGATAACTACATTAGCTAGTATATGCACATATTGCCTCAATTTAACCATTCTGTTTTGTACACATATTTAAAAATATTATATTGTACAGAATAAAAATGCAACTTTTTATCAAGTAAAAGTAAATAATTTGGGTAAAAATAACGTTATAGAATCTTTGTGTCAGATTCAGAAAAAGGCTATTCAGATAAGGGCTGTGAGTGTTTAACTAACATGCAAAGGGAATATTTTCACTTGTCTTTTTATGGGGACTATTAGCAAGCCCTTTTGATTTATGTCTTTTCCCTATCACTTATATACTCTCACATCCTATAATTTGTCTGCTTCTGATGCCAAAATGCCAAGATCCATTTGTACAAGGGTTATCCTTCGCTAAGTATCTCTGGAGGCATATTGTACAGAGGGGAATATACTTATTAATGCTTTGTTTGTAAGCATTTCTCATGAGGGACTTAAGAAAAAAAATCAAAGAAACAAAAAGCAATTATTAGTCTTTATTTGGGTTCATAACTGGTGGTATTACCATGAATTCAGATTGTTATGTAGTAATAATACCAATTTCCAATCATTTTTAAGTGTCCTGTTTTACTTTGCTGCCACTCATCAATATCTCAGATGGGATCACTGTGACCATGTGAACTTAGAGATGTGCCAAAGCTGGTTCAAATGACTCATGTGTTACTGACAGAATTAAGATAAAAAGAAAAAAAATTAAGGTATATGAGCAGAATTTAATAAAAAGAACAAACAATAGAGGTAAATATGAATTTTATGTATGAAGATAGAAATCATACTCAAAATAAGCATAGAAAATACGTAATGTTAAACAGAAGTATTTTTAAATGAGTGTTTATCAATGATATTTTGTGATCTCCTAAGAAAGTGTATTTTATACATGTGACTTCAATCCTCTGCTCAAAAGTGTGTGCTTAGCAAAGAATGGTTAGGATAAGAAAGACAAGCTCCTCTGAGATTATGTGAGGAATGAATAATGCATGAATCAAGAGTCTTCCCTGTACATTAAGAAATCCTTGGTGTCACCAAAGCACTGGGAATCAGAATGAAAGAACAAATCATGTGAACTTCGAGAGATAATAGTGCATCTTTGTTAATTAAAAGTTTTTATATTGAAATTTATTTGGTATCTAGTAAATCAAGCAATAAACATGTTGGTAAATATCCCAATATTTTTTTTTTTTTGGTTTTTCGAGACAGGGTTTCTCTGTGGCTTTGGAGCCTGTTCTGGAACTAGCTCTGTAGACCAGGCTGGTCTCGAACTCACAGAGATCCGCCTGCCTCTGCCTCCCGAATGCTGGGATTAAAGGTGTACGCCACCATCGCCCGGCTTTCCCAATAGCTTTATGGTGCTAACAAAACACTGAGTGTATAATGTAAACTATGCAAATGAATTCCATACCCCCCTTCCCTTTCTCTTTATCTTACCTTTCTCCTGAAATCCCTAAAGTTGTATTATTTGCAGATAATGAAAGAGAGAAAGAGCTGGATTCCTCTCTCTACTTTGAAGCCTTAAAAGAAAAGAAAGAAAACGGAGTTCAGAGGGATAAAATCCACTTCCTGTTTGCAGTGATAAATAACATTAGTAAATGTCACAAGAAGACAGCACTGACACAGACAAGGTGTCTGATGTCTGCGAATCAGTTACACTGACAAAAGTTAGAAATGATTATAAGTGTGAACAAACCACAAAGAAAGACTTGGAAAATTTTATTCTTCAAATCACAGAAAGATGCTAATTTGTTATACCATGTTTAAAATTTTGACTTCCATTTGTTTGAAACTATAAGAACACTTTGGTGTCCATTACTCTCCCATGCCTCCAGAAGTTCTTTTATTGTACAGGATTGTTTGGGGCTATCCTGGGATTTGTGGTTTTCTATATGAAGATGAGTACCATTATTTTGATATCTGTAGAATTTTACTGGGATTTTGATGGGCATTGTATTGAACTGTATAACCCCTTTGGGTATCAGTATAGTAATTTCTCAGAAAATCAGGAAACAGCCTTCCTCAAGATCCAGCAGTGCCACTTTGGGGTATATATCCAAAGGATGCTTAATCGTACCACAAGGGCATGTGCTCAACTACGTTCAGAGCAGCATTATTTGCCATAGCCAGAACCAGGCAACAACCTAAATGCCCCTCAACCAAAAAATAAAAAAAAAGGATAGGAAAATATAGTACATTTACACGATGGAGTACTACACAGCAGAAAAAATAATGACTTATTGAAATTTGCAGGCAAATGCATGGAGATAGAAAACTTCATATTGAATGAGGTAACCAAGAACCAGAAAAACAATTATCATCTGTATTCACCCATAAGTGGTTTTTAAACATAAAGCAATGGAAACCAGTCTACAAATCACAATCCTAGAGAACCTAGACAACAATAAATATCCTAAAAGAGACTTATATGGGTCTAGTCTACATAGGAAGTAGAAAAAGACATGATCTCTTGGGTAAATTGGAAACGTGGGGACCATGGGAGAGAGTTGAAGGGGAGAGGAGAGGAAGGGAAGGGAGCAAAGAAAAATGTATAGCTTAATAATATCAATTAAAAAAAACATGTGCTTGACGATGAAACCTAGTGTTAAACTATTGCTAGCCTGGTAAATAAGATACAGAATGAAAAAAATCCTTGGCCATGTAATAACTTCTTACACCCTGTTATATTTGGCAATATAAATTTAAAGCTAATAATAAAATTTGGATTGCTTATGACGTTATTTCTTTAAATGAAAAAAGAGAGAGAACACCACTTACCAATCTTTTACTATTTTGTGTTACCAAACACAATAGTATATGGGGCTTAGAAGTGGAAAAAAATCTTGCAAAATTGGCTTTCTAAAGTTAAAATTCCAAGTAAATATTAATTCTATAAAGAAGTGAGAGAACAAATTATCTGTATAAACTAAAATGGCAATCCTATAGCTTTTCTGTCTTAGATTCCCTCTAACCATGGTAAAAAATTACCAAGAACTTGAAACTCTGTTTATACATGTTACATTCACTATATTAGAAATTAAAGCTGAGATATCTATTAAAACTGTATTAAAAAGCAACAATATTTATAATTTATATAGTTAATGACGCTACATTTACTTAAGCAACTGCATTATCTAAAACAAAGGTAGTGAAAGACTTTTTTTATAATGTTACTAATTTTTTAAACTTCTGGCTTTGTAGAAGATTTATCAATCTCTGTTTCTACTTTAGCAGTCACACTGCTATAATATCACAAGGCATATAGACTCTGAAACCTCATTCAAGAAAACAGTGAAAGATACATAGTATCTTAATATTATTAAGAAAATGATTTGACCTCAGCCTTCACTCAATTAAAGGCATGCAGGGATCTCAGGTGATCCTAGAAAGGATTTTTGAGAGTTGCTGGAATAGATATGATGAATACTGCAATGTTTTCAAGTATGCTAATGTATTGTTTAAAACTCACAAGAGAATATCTAAATATTGCAATAGTGTGTAACAAACATTATAATTGGTGTCAACAGCTTATTGTGTTTTCTTCAGGCCCCTGCAGCTTCTTACAACAAAAATGTGATGATCCTTCATTTAAAATCTCTCTTTAGAGGCAAAGCTGTAAGGAGATCTTTTAAAATTTTTAATTTTCTTGGGTTCCTACAGTATCAAACTTATGAATTAAATATTTAATAAATATATAGCAAGATGCTTCTATGAATTATGTATCACATCTAGAATGGGTTCTATTAAAATATCAACTTTATATCATTGAACAATAATACATAAAAAAGATATTAACTTAGAGTTTATGCAATGCACAAAGCACAGATGTGGTTATAAAAAAGATTGCACTAACCTCTTAGTACCCTAGAGTTTCACCATGCTGTGTTAGGAACCATTGAACTAAATGAGAGGCAGAACACAGTCATAGGGCACACATATATGGAAACACAGACACAGAAACAGATAGATACACACACAAACACATGCGAGCACACACACACCACACATACCACATACACCACTCCTCCACTGTCAGCTTTAACACTGAATTAAACTCCTCTGACATTTCAAAGAAGTTTAGTGACTAAATACTGTAGAGCATGAATACCACAGAGTATCAGTGTTAACACGGAAAATTCCACAACCAGAATAAGACAGAAAACATGATAGCATCGCTATCAGTCTACAAAAAAAAATTGTGAGTTCCTTACACAGAAAAGGTTGAATTTATTTCTTTCCATTTATCATTTGTGAAGTCTAGCAAGTCACAGGACACATCTACCACTAAATCATGTCATTTTCTTTGTGATATTGTTGATCTAAATCTTTTCTCGTCTTTGGTATTTCAATTTCTTAACACATTTTTTACATTTAATTTATTCAAGTGAATGAGTACCAAACAATAGTCATAATAATATTTCTATAAAGAGCAAATATTACATCAGAATTTTAGGGATATACTCATAGTACCAGACAAATCTCCCATATGCCTTACATTAAAGTAGACATTATTGGGAATATAAAACAACTTATAAATATTCACTTCACTCAAATAATTTAAGTTGTAGTTAAGCAGATAAGGTGAACAGATGTAATCATATAAAGTAATTTATACAAGGTAGAATTTTATATAACACAAGGTAATATATATTTTTACAAGATATATTTCTACATACATAATAATAATGCAAGAATAACATCTTGCATATAGCTTATAAATTATTGTATTGCAGAAATAGAGCTAGTAATTGGAGTAAGGAGAGTGACGACAGCAGCAAGTGGTAAAACGTGTCTCCAGGAGGAGGTATTGTTGGTCTTTGGTGATGATCATGACAAGGATGTCAGATGAGCAGGGAATTTTCAATGGGACACTGTAGTGAATAAGGAGACTTCAGACAAGTCCTTCCTCTATGGTCAGCACAGGCTGTGTATATCAAAGTTGGTTTGTAAAGTAGCTAGATTGGCATCTGTCTGGAGGGAAGAACTTCTCAATCAAGAATGGATTCTGACTGTTTTCTGTAATACCCATACTGCTGGCTGGAGACACAGCTTGGTGGTACAGTGCTTGCTTACATACAAACAGCTCTGGATCTGAGCCCCAACACAACATATTGCTAAGTGTACAGCTCTGCCTGTTGCTTCAATTTGCTGAAATTTTAGGTTCTGCAGTCACGTTAATTCAATAGCAAATGAACAGTACTGTGCATGTGAAGTGATGCAGGTAGAAAGTGAAACAAGTGATACCAAGGGGCATCCATCGTGCATGCGTGTGATGAGAGAGATGGACAATTAACAATCGGACCGACGGACAAACAAATTGAGTAAATGCTCAAAGAAACATGCATGAAAAGACAAGATACAGGGTGCCTGTTGATTTTTAAACTAATATTTTATGAAATGGGAGCTTGAGCTTTGGGCTTTGAATATTCCAGACAAGTGTTCTTCCACTGAACTACATCCCCAGCTTTGTTGTTACTTTTCTCCAGGTGGGCCTCAAATTCTTTGTGTCACCCCAGTAGATGTTGTGGTTCACCTGCTTTTAGACTCCTAGCAACCAGAACTGTAGAGCTGTATCCCTCAGCCTTGCTCAAATAAACATTTTATTTTAAATGTTTCAGCACTTTCAGAGAGTTTCAGAAACAGCATTTTAGATTTTTAAATATCTTTCACCTCTATGTCCTACTCTTTAATATTTTTCAGTCTCTAATTTTTCCCTTCTTTCCCTTTCCTGTTTATTTTTGAGACAGACTTATATAAGTTAATTATTATTTAAATATTTTAAATGACCACATATATATACATATGTATATGTATACAAATATATGTATAATGTAAGCCTCAATATAGTTATTTGTTATAGGCTGAGTTGTCCTTGAATTCATACACTTAATTCTTATGCCATAATGTAGGTCACAAATTATACTGTGTATGTACGTGTGTGTGTGTGTGTGTGTGTGTGTGTGTGTGTGTGCCCGTGTGTGCATGCATGCACATGTACTGAGTAATCTTAAGAAAACTGGAAAATGTAGTGGCTATCCACATATAAACAGAAAGTCTTTCCTTCAGAAGAATTCGTGAAATGTCATCATTGTACAGTTCTAAAAGGAAACCACCATATAACAGTTTTTTTAATCTAGCTGAGACACTTAAATCATGCCTAGAGACTTATTGACCCATGCCAGAGGTTAGTAAACAAAATAATGTCATGTAAATGAATCACTGATATGGCAGCCGCTATGATTAAACTGCAGGCTTAGAAGCAGTTATTGCAGTAACTTTCTCCTAATTGAATAAGACTAAGTAGACAAAATCATTCAGCAAACATGGTATCAATCTAGTAACTCTTGCACTGAGGTCAAGAGTCAGAAACCAGACAAAAAGAACTGATAAAAATAATCGTGAAAAAGTCTCACCTAGGGAAACTAGCTCAAATGTCCATGAAAGCCTACGTTATAAGGTCAGAAGAAGATGCCAGAGTAAACGGCATTGTTTGGTCTCAATGCTGAAACCTTGAGATGACACCACTGTGGCAAGCCTGGCAAGGAATCCAGAGGAACAAAAACTTTTTTTTCCTCCTTATCTGGTATCCAGAAAGATAGATCATATTTTATCAAAGTATTTGTCACATTTTGCTGCACCTTAGAATAATCTTGTGTACTTTTAGGCGACTTAGTGCCTGTTTTTTATCCTAAAATGTTTTTAACTAACTAAGGGGCTATACTTCGGCACTGGGTGTGTTGAAGGTCTCCCAAGCAGCAAGCATTGGGAAACCATTCTAGAAAATGCAAAGATTTACGTTTTACTGCTGGAAAGCATCCTGCCTGTGCCCAGCTCTGTTCCTGAAGACTTCTCTTCCACACTCAGGTAGTCAACCCATACTATTTATTTAATTTATAAAGTAACTTTGTTTTATGTTTCTTTTATTTTTCCCTTTATTTTTATGAGCCAGAATCTCACTTTTTATGTAGCACAATCCTCCTGTCTCAGCCTCCTGAGTACTGAGTTTACAAGCATGGGACCACTCACCTTGTTGGTTTCTCGATGGATGAAAGAACAACTGGCAGAGAAGGTTTATCATTGCTCAGAAATAAATTTGGAAGTTATTGCATAATAATTTAGTTCTCCAGCCATCAGTAAGTATTATAAGACATGTAAGCCAGAAAGGATGGAGGTATCTTTTAAACAATAATGAGTTTAAAAAAAACTCACATACATATGACTACCTATATTAAAAATACAGTATCTCACTGGAAGAACATGGACTTAAGGCTTTGGGTTTGATGTCAAAAGCTACAAAAATAAAAACTGGCTAATCTACATGAAGCCCAATTACAAAATATATGCCTAAAGAAATATCTTTACATAGATAATCATGGGTAACACTCAATGTAAATCAATATATTCTTCTTGTCAGAATAATATAAAAATATTGGATCAAGAAAAATTGCTCAGATATACTTAAAAAAATTTTTAGAATTAGAGAAATGGTTCAGAGATTAGAGTCCTTACTACTATTGTACAGGACCCTGGTTCAGTTTCCCAGCACACACATTGGGTACCTAACAGCTGCCTTAACTCTAGTTCCAGGGTTTTGGAACTCTCTGCTGGCCTTTGGAGGCAGTTGCACATATATAGTACCTGTACAAACACTCAGACACAACAGCATAGTCATAAAATAAAACAAATGAGAATGTAAAGATTTCTTAATTGTATGTATATGACCTTAATGCTGAATACTTGGTATTTGATAATCAACCGGAGGTGGGGTGGGGCCTCATCCATGGGGAAGACCATATCTTTTGCTTTCAGCATTCCACAGTTGCCCAGAGTTCTTCATCTACAGCTGAGGGTCCGATTAGCTGTCCCCTTCCACAGTACCATGTTCATTTGGTATCATTGTAGTTCAGGTCTTAGGCAATTCATGTTGACATTTAGGAAGACACACATGTACACATGCATATCTCTCTCTCTCTCTCTCTCTCTCTCTCTCTCTCTCTCTCTCTCTCTCTCTCTCTCTCTCTCTCTCTCTCTCTCTCTCTCTCTCTCTCTCTCTCTCTCTCTCTCTCTTTGTGTGTGTGTGTGTAATAATGAGAAAGTTAATGAATTCGAGACATAACAAAGGAGCTGTATGGAAGGAATTGGAGGAAGAAGGACCTTCCTAATACTGTGACCCTTTAGTACAGTTACTCCTGTGGTGACTCTAAACCACAAAATTATGTTCATTGCTACACCAAAACTGTAATTTTGCTACTGTTCTGATCATAATGTAAATATATGATATGCAGGATATCTGACATGTAATCCCTGTGAAAGGGCTATTCAATCCCCAAATAGGTTGAAACCCACAGATTGAGAAACACTGGTTGGGGGGAATGAAGTAATTCCATAATAACTTAGAAAAATAAAGGATTATTATAAATAAGACCGTTCTTGTTTTCAAGAGAGAGTTTTTCTGTGTAGCTCTGACTGTCTTAGAATTTTTTCTGCATACCAGGTTGGCCTTGAACTAAGATTTTCCTGCCTTCGCCTCTGGAATGCTGAGATTGAAGTTGCGTGCCACCATACACTGCTATAAATAAGACTTAAAGCAAACGTTTTTATCATTCTTAAGCATGGTAATAGTTTATAACACTATCTTCACATATAATATGTAGAGGAAAGAACAAAAACAAGCACATTGTTGTTTCAAACTGCTGGACTTTTTTTTTATATAATTTAACCTCATCATGTTCTGCAATCAATGATGATCCAATGTTTCCTACAAAATTTGTTTCACTGAATAGTGGACTCTATAGCTTCATCAGGAAGATTTTAGTATATGATAGTTGTCTCTCTTGCAGATCAGACATAAAAAAGCTGCCCACCCATTCAAAAACCCAAGCAAATAGAAAAGATAAGAAATGGCCCAAATCCCACAATTCTCTTCAAGGGTATTCTCCTACTAAGCCCTACCTTTTAAAGATCCTACCATCTTCACAGAATGTCAAGCTAAGGACTAACCCTTGAACACTGGGCCAGTGAGGAACACTGCAAATTCAAACTGCAGACCTCCATAAAGAATTTGGTTATGGCTTTTTGTTCATAAGTTAGAGCATTATTCATCAAATTACTTTCACAACATATCTCAAACAGGAGATATTCAAGAAATGATTTAGATAATTAGTAGGCACATTCTAAATAAAGACTCAATTTCTGGTTATGAATACAAATGTTTTCTGTTAATAACTAGAACCTTCAAAATATTTATTTCAAACTATTTGCTCCCCTGACAAGCTGTAAATTTTGCCCAAACTTCTATGTTGCCGATGTAGATATGTTAAATATATAAATATACATATAGATGATATAGATAAAAGTACAGATAGAGATATTCAGATGTTAGGAATGTTTTGGCCTCAGGTACAGGGAGTATGAGATAAGAAATTCTGTGCCATAAATATAGAGATTGCTATGCATGTTGGAAATCTTCCAGAAGTCCGCCTTGTAACAATGTGGGAGAGTTAACAATGCATGTTCAATATGTGCTCAGACGGTGACAACAGGATATTTGTATGCATGTATATATTTTTGCCGCAATACAAAATAAAACTAGCTAAACTGTTTCTGTTATAAAGAAAAGATGCCCTCTAGTTTACTTCCATCTTGACTGCCAAAATCTTGAGCAGAGTGTGAGCCACTGACCTCCCTAGCCCCAAGGGTGGCCCATAGAAGGCAAAATCAAGTTGAAAGTATCTGTTGTTGAGAAAAATAAGTTAGAGGATGAGAGAGAGGTTAGGGAGAGAGAGAGAGAGAGAGAGAGAGAGAGAGAGAGAGAGAGAGAGAGAGAGAGAGAGAAATGGAGAGCAGGGAAGAAAAATACTTTCCAAAAATAGAATATGACACACAGTACATCTTGAAGGACTTGAGAAACTGTCGCCATGACCACAAAACTGTTCAACAACTGTCCACAAATATATTTTAAATGTTCATCTGTTTGTATTCCTTGGAATATTATTGAATTGATTTACTTTTAAATAAAGCAAATAAACCCCTAGCTTCACATAGATTTATGATCTATGTGGGGAAAAGTTACTATCAGGTTGAATGTAATAATATAGCAGATTATGTTTTAATTATTAGTGTGTGTGATGTGTGTGCAATAGCTCATTTGCTCCAGTGTGAGGGTGAAACTCAGAGGATAACTTTGAGGGTTGTTTCCTCTCATACTCTTGCATGTTTTCTAGGAATCAAACTCAAGTCATCAAACTTTTGCAACAAAGCTCTTTCACCTCCTGATCCATATTGTTGACCCAATAAACGCATTGTAAGTGTTCCTTTTAAACTCGCATATGATTGCAGAGGTAAGGATAACCCATCTTTAATATGACTTGAAAATATTAATTAGAACAAAAATCTAGAAATTAGGTTTAAATTGGGTAAAATTAAAGGTAAAGGTTATAATTATAAAAACTGAATTGAGTGGAGCTGTGTGGAGATGAGAACACCGTGTGTATATAAATATACTTCAGTCAAAACAGTTTCTAATGAAAAGAATAATTATGAAAGTATTAAAGAAGAAAAATAACTGTGCAGCAAAAATTTGGGGAAAATATTCAGTTATAAATTCTAATTTTTATATATTCAAAGTATGTAACATGTACCAAAGCACTTATGCTAGATATTGTGGAAATGTTTTACACACTCATAAGGATTAAAAATTATGAAAGATCTACTTAATGTTGGATATAAATAGAATGGACTATAGCCGAAAACACTATAGAATCTATATGAATATTACAAAATGGTTTTTTAAGTTATCATTTGGACACTGAAATTAAAGATTAAGAAATATAGGCAATTTTGTAAAAAATAAGTCATTGATAGAAATAAAATTGGAAAGAATATATAGTTGAAGGACTGAAAGATACATGTTATGTAAGTGTTGTTTTCCTGTTTTTGACTTAGTGGCCTCTCTGAATCTGATGGTATTTTAACCACCTTCTTCTGCCCTGGACCTCTCAGGCAGAGCCCCCCACTCTCAGGCAGAGCCCCGCCTCTCAGGCAGAGCTCCGCCTCTCAAGCAGCACCTGGCAGAACTTCCAGGCCCACTTGCACCGATTCTGTTGCTGCTCCCACCAATGTAGTTTTTAACTAAGTCTCTATTGTTCTATTTACCAATAAAGACTTGGGGGTCAGATGTTGGGATGAAAACCTGCTAGCTCAGAGAGATGGAGAAGCAACCAACTGACCTTTCTTTTTCGCCAGAGACCCCAGCAAAGAAGACTCTCCAGCCTCCCCAAGCCTAAAAACAAAACAAAACCAACAAAAAAACACAAAATGCCAAATCCCTTCTTACTCCCTCCTGTGCATCTCTCCATCTGATTTCCCAGCTTCTCTGTACTCTTTCTGGCTAATTCCTGTCGACTACTTGCTGGCTCCACCCCCTGATCCAAGACTGAATTTATTAACAACAGTCTCAGGTTTCACAGTGCAATCAAATATCCTGCAACATGTAAGCTGTCTAAATTTTTTGAGTTATATTTTGGAACACTACAGTGGGTTTGGAAAAGGCATATACATGTCAAGAGATGGTAATGCTTTATGTGGTAGGATGGTACACAGACATACGACAGATACATGCAAGACAGATAAAACATTTTATGTTGCTTTAGTTTCCTTTCTTATTGCTGTGATAAAAGTCTTGGCAAAAATAAACAGAAGGTAGAAAGGGCTTATTTTGTCTCACGGCTCCATAATAGTGGGAAACACAGTAACAGCAAGTGGAGACAACTGTTCACATCACATTTATAATCTGGACTATAAAGCAATGAATAGGCACAGCTAGCGCTCACGTCACTATCTCCGCCACACGCAGTCCAGAATCTTCTGTGTAGAGAACAGTCCTACCCACAATTAAACAATTCTTCTCAGATCAGTTAGCATAAGACAAAGATCACCAAACATGCCCAGAGGCACATCTAAGAGATAATTCTAGATGCTGTCATATAGACAACTAACATCATATATATCAAACTGGATTTACATTGTTTGTTTCCCTCAAGATTATCAACTAAAATACCTTGCTGTACCTTGAAAGAAGTGTTGACAAACTCCTTTGTTTTAGATTCATTTGTTTTAATCCATAAATTGAGCGAGGAAATTAATATGGTGATGCATAATTGTCATTGTCAGGAGATAATGGATGTGAATTGTCTCATCCTTTCGTTAGAGGTCAACAAAAAATGGGTTTCAATGTATCTTCAAATTATTAGAACACTTCTTATAAGGATATATTTTTATACCACTCACTACCTGGGAAATTTATGGTAAGCGCACTGTTAACTGACATCTATTTGTTCTATTAAATATTTTCCTATGAGTTTTCACCTAACCTTCTTATAATCTGTTGCTGATTGTTGTCTAATTTCATAATTCATTCAGAATTTTAAATTGCTGTAAAGCTAAGTAGTATGAAAAAGAAAGGACAATGTATTTTATACATTACATTATCAGCTAATGCCATAAAGCAAGATTTTTCATGGAACCCAACACAAATAGGCAAACCTTAAAAACAGCCCTTGCCCATTGGGAAGAGTACAACGGGAGTAGGATGGGGTTATGGAGAAGTGAGGAGGGGTGGGCAAAGGACTTGGAGGCAGAACTGTGTTTGGAATGTAAAATAAAATTTAAAAAATAAATTTAAAAAATGCTGTGATGAGACAATTGGTGGAAAGTGAAAAATAGGCCAAAAATAACATCTTGATTCATTTTAATTTTTTAAAAATTATTTTAAATTTTATTTTACAAACTATCCACATTTCTCTCCCAACCACTCCTTCTGCCCCCCTTACCCTACCCAACCCATCTCCGATTTTCTCCCTCAACCGGTAAGGGCCCCCATGGGAATTCAGCAAAGTCTGGTACATTAAGTTGGGGCAGGATGAAGGTCCTCCACCCTGCACGAAGGCTGAGCATCGCATCCCACCATAGAGAATAGGCTGCAACAAGCTAGCTGATGCACCAGGAATAGATCCTGGCCCTATTGCCAGTGGCCCCACAGACTGCTTAAGCCACATGACTGTCACCCACGTGCAGAGGGCCTTGTTGGATCCCATGGAGGCTCCACAGCTGTCTGTCTAGAGTTCATGAGTTTCTATGAGCTTGATTCAACTGTCTAGATTTTTCCATCATGATCTTCACCTCCCCTGCTCATATATTGCTTCCTTTTAATTTTTAATGTGCAATTCTATACTATTCAGCTGTATTTAAAATATTTCCTCATGTTTTAGAATAGAGCAACATAGTGAAATATTTACAACTTGATTTAAGGCCTTAAGTTTGCTTTAGAATAAATCAAATAAAATGAGTTTTCAATATATAAAATAAAAAATGTTGATGGGCACTAAAGTTAGATGACAAGCACACAGGATTATTTTACTGTGTCACTAATGTTTTTGTACTTTGGGTTTTAAATAAAGCATTTTTAATTTTTTTGATTTTTTTCATTTATTGAAAATAGATTCTTTTCTCATAGATGCAATTCATCTTGATTACACTTTCCTCTCTCTCTATTCTTCCCAGTTCCTCCCCATCTCCCATTCTGCCCAGATCCACTCATTTTCTGTGTCTCCTTACAAAACAACAGTCTTCTGAGAGATAGAAACCACATGACTAGTGCTGTAAGGACCAGCCTTCAGCAATTCAGGAACTGAAGGGGAGTCATGGAGGCGGTGACTGTTTTATCTGAGGGAATAAAACTTATCTCTCTGGGGCTAGCAAAAAAAAAAAAAAGAAAGAAAGAAAGAAAGAAAGAAAGAAAGAAAGAAAGAAAGAAAGAAAGAAAATAGACACACACACACACACTTAGGGTCTTTTTATCATCTCTCTCATCTCTTTTCTTTTTTTTCTTATCTCTATCTAGATGGGTCTCTCCATGTTTTAATTTTTTCCCTTACAGCTTACATACCCTGGTAGAATCTTTCAAGCAATATAAAAAATACAATGTGCTTACACTCTGTTTTTTAAGTGAATTAACTACAATGAAATCAAGTAAAAAGCAACCTGTTTCCCATTTCCCTTATATAAACATGTATGTATCACAGGTGAAAAATATTCATAAGAACCTACAAACATTCTTTTTCTTTTTTTTGATTTTTCGAAACAGGGTCTCTCTGTAGTTTTGGAACCTGTCCTGGAACTAGCTCTTGTAGACCAGGCTGACCTCGAACTCACACAGATCCACCTGCCTCTGCCTCCCAAGTGCTGGGATTAAAGGCGTGCACCACCACCGCCCGGCTCCTACAAACATTCATATCCAAAGAACTTACTATAAATTAAAAAAGTATAAGCAGGAAAGGTGTTTTTCTCAGCCACTTCCTTTACTGATAGGCTGCATTTTGCAGTTAGAAAGAATCAATCATTTTATTATTTATTATCTCAAAAGGTAATCTTACAAAAAAATTAAAATAATCAAAAATTTAAACTTTTATATAGGAAAAACAATCAGTCATTTTTACTTTAAATACTCAGGGTACATAACTATTTATTAACCTTTTTGTTTTGCTTATAATCTGGATGCTGAGGGCAGAAATGGGTACAAGGAATTAATCATCACCTTTGATCACCCACCCATCCTAGGAAAAAAGGCACATCAGCTAGCATTAGCCAGGTTAGGATTGTTTTTGTTCCCTGACCTCAGTGAGGCCCTCACTGAGCTCTTAAAAGTGTGCCTTTCTATTTAAATTGTTCCCCAGGATTTTCTACCTCAAAACCATTAATAAAAACATCTTAACCTAACCTAAAGTCATTTTTTAATGCTTTGTTTATACTATGATGCACAAGAAAACCTTTGAGCACATTTCCTAATATCAAAATAAACTTGAGCTAAATCCTGGAACTCAATTGTTTTCTTTAATCATTAACCTAAACCATATTCTATATGACTCCTAAAGAGAAACTCTTAAGTTCTAGCTGTGTGACACTTTCCTGGTCTGATTTTCTACTCACTGTAGCGCTTTCTCTATCAGGGGCAGGGTCAACAATTTAAACAGGGTAGCTTAAGGGGAAATCATCTTTATAATAATGCACACGTAAAAATGCCCAATTCAATGGGGTATTTCCACGAAATAACCATACTACATTAAAGGCAGTGCCATTCACACCATATCAGATACCATAGAAAAATTGCAGCAGTAAGTATATAAAGGCACAGGAGTAGCAAGAGACGTTCTGGAGTTGAAGCTCTCTGGGCCTTACCTATTTGAGATTCAGCCATCTGTGTCTTGCATTCTTTTGGTCAGAAATGACCTCCTGAAGTCAATTGCCACTTGTTGCTCCTCTGCCACTGCCACTGGCAAATGGCGTAGACTTTAAGGTGAACAAACACCGTTACATTGAGGGTGGACAAGGCAACCCAAAAGAAGGAAAAGAGTAGGCACAAGAATCAGAGACCCTTCTCATTCTCACAGTCAGGGCTCCCATAAAAATGCTAAGCTAAAAGTTATTTTATATACACAGAGCACCTATAGAGTAAACCCTAGTAGGCTTCTTCCTTCTTCAGTCTCCATGAGTTTATATGAGCTTTTGTCTGTTGATTCAGATGCCTTGTTTTCTTTATGTCCTCCTCCTCCTTTGTCTTTTACATTCTTTCTGCCTCATTTTTTTCAGGGTTCCCTGAGCCCTAAGGTGACATTTGGTGGAGACATCCCATTTAGAACTGTGAGTTCCAAGGACTCTCTCTTTCTCTCTCCCTCCCTCCCTCCCTCCCTCTCTGCATAATGTCTGACTGCAGGTTTCTGTATTTCTTTCCATCTGCTACAGAAGAAAGCCCCTTTGATAATGGCTGAATAAGGCACTGATTTAAAAGTATAGTAGAGCCGGGCGGTGGTGGCGCACGCCTTTAATCCCAGCACTCAGGAGGCAGAGGCAGGCGGATCTCTGGGAGTTCGAGGCCAGCCTGGTCTACAAGAGCTAGTACCGGGACAGGCACCAAAACCACAGAGAAACCCTGTCTCAAAAAAAAAAAAAAAAAGTATAGTAGAATGTCATTGGAACTCATTTTGTTACATTTTTATCTTTATTTTTTAATTTTTTTAAACCAGTAGCATTTGGTTTTACCCTAGGTCCCTGGAATATCTATGCTTGGTTCTTGATCATCCAACAGTTTCAGGTATGGGTTCTGTCTCATGAAATGAGCCTTAAGCCAAATCAGACATCGGTTGACTATTGCTCTAAATTCTGTTTCACCATTGCCCTAGCATATCCTGTAGGCAGGACATATTGTGGGTCAAATGTTTTGTGGCTTGGTTGCTGTTTATGTTTCTCTTTTGGTAGCTTGGAGAGTACTTTCTTGAACCAGAAATCCTAGAGCATAGCAGTGCTAGCTCCATGTAATTAGGAGAATCGGGCTGCAGCTCTAATTCTCCGTGTTCAATGAATTGTATGGGTGTTGTCTTCACTGATGGGGTCCTGCAATTAGTTTGTGAAGCTCAATGCATTCTTTGACCAACAGCATAGGTTGTTTGGACTTTTACATGGGACCCCCATGGACAACAACTCAACTGATGTAACCCAGTTTGGGTTCAGAAAGACTCCTTTGGTGATGATGGACGTTTCGTTGGGAATCTGTCATCTCCATTATTAGGAAAACTTTTTAGGATTGTCTTCATATATTTTAGAAAATTTCCACTGTACTGGGTTTTCATACCATTTATCCAAGTGCCCCTCAATTTTGCTGTCTCTTCCCAAATTCCCTCCCTCAAGTTTATCTCCCCTCCAGCCCCCAGCTGATCCTTTGATTCCATCCCACCCTGCCCCCAGTTCACACTAAAATCTATTCTATCTCTTCCTCCCAGAGAGGTCTATTTGCCCACCCCCAGTCCCTTCCTCTGTGACTAACTTCTCTGAGTTTATGGGTCATAGATTGGTTACCTTTTATTTAATAGATAATATGCAGATATAAAAGAATACATTATATATATATGGACCTAGGTTACTTCACTCAGGAAGTTCTTTTTTCTAGTTCCATCCATTTGTCTGCAAATTTCATAATTTAATCTTATTAAGAGATGAGTAATACCTTATTGTATAAATGTACATTTCCTTTATCCATTCTTCCATTGAGGGATGTCTAGCTTGATTCCAATTTCTGGCCATCAGGGCTAGAGCAGGGATGAACATGGCTGAACCAAGTGCCTCTGTAGTAGGATGGCACATCCTTTGGGTATATGTCCAAGAGTGGTGCCTCTGGTTCTTGAGGGAGATCAGTTTCCATCTTCCTGCTAAACTGCAACACTGATTTCCATAGTGACTGCAAAAGTTTGCACTGCCAAAAGCAATGGAGGAGTGTTTTCCTTGCTCTGAATCCTCACCAGTGTGATCTGCATTTTGTGTTATTAATCTTAGTCATTCTGACAGGTGTACGATAGAATCTCAAAGTAGTTTTGAGTTTCTTTTATTGAGAATTCTTTTAAATTTAAATTGTTTAAATGTGTACCCCATATTTTAATTGAATTTTTTTCCAAGACAGGGTTTCCTTGCAGTTTTTGGAGCCTCTCCTGGAACTCCCTTTGTAGACCAGGCTGAACTCGAACTCACAGAATTCTGCCTGCCTCTGCCCCCCGAGTGCTGGGTTTAAAGGCATGGGCCACCACCACCCGGATTTAATTGGATTTTTTAATATCTGGGCTTTTTAATTCTTTTAATATTTTGGATATTATATATATATCAGATATGGAATTGATAAAATTATTTTTTCATTCTATAGGCTTTCAGTTTGTCCAAATGACAGTGTCTTTTGCCTTATAGAAACTTGTCAGTTTTATGAGTTCCCATTTTTTTCTTTTTTTTCTTCTTCTTCTTTTATTTCTATTGAACTATCCCTTCCTCCCCTTTCCCATTATATCCTCCCCCATGACCCCTATGCTCCCAATTTACTAAGAAGATTTCATCTTTTCCACCTTCCTATGTAGATCCATGTATGTCTCTCTTAGGATCCTCTTTGTTGTCTAGTTTCTCTGGGGTTGTGGCCTGTAGGATGATTTTCTTTGCTTATGTCTAAAAGCCACTTGTGAGTGAATACATATTATATTTGTCTTTCTGGGTCTCAATTACCTGACTCAATATGTATTTTTCTAGAACCATCCATTTGCCTACAAATTTCAAGATGTCATCATTTTTTACTGCTATGTACGCCATTGTGTAAATGTATCACATTTTCTTTATCCATTCTTTGGCTGTGGGGCATCTAGATTGTTTCCAGATTCTGGCTATTACAAGTAATAATGCTACAAACATAGTTGAGCACATGTCCGTGTGGTATGATTGAACTTCTTTTTGGTAAAAATCAAAACAACTCTCCATCTTACACCTGTCAGAATGGCCAAAGATCAAAAACACTGATAAAAACTTACCCTGGAGAGGATGTTGGAAAAAGGGAACACTCTTCCGTTGTAGGAGTGCAAACTTATACAATCACTTTGGGAATCAGTGTGGCGATTTTTAGGAAATTAGGTAACAACCTTCCTCAATACCCAGCAATACTACTATTGAGGTCCCATTTATTAATTGTTAATCTCAGTGTCTGTAGTATCAGTGTTCTGTTTAGAAAGTCTTTTCCTGTGCCAAGGAGGTCAACGCTGTTCTCCACTTTCTCTTCTGTCAGGTTCAGCGTATGTAGTTTTATACTGAGGACTGATCCATTTGGAGTTCAGTTTTGTGCAGAGTGATTAAGTATAGATCTACTTGCATTCTTCTACATGAATATCCAGTTACACAAGCACCATGTATTGAGGAGGCTATAATTTTTTAATTGTGTAGCTTTTTCTTTTTTATCAAAAATCAGGTGTCCATAGGTATGTAGATTTATGTCTGGGTCTTCATTTTGATTCCCTTGGCCAATGTATCTTTTTATGGCATTACTATGCAGTTTTAATTACTATGGCTTTCTAATATAACTTGAAATACAGAATGGTGAAACTTCCAGCAATTCTTTTATTATGTAGGGTTGTTTTAGGTATAATGGAAATTTTTCCATTTGAGTTTGAGAATTGTCTTTTCAAAGTCTACAAAGATCTTCTTTTGAAATGTTGAATGGGATTGCATGGAATGTGTAGATTGTTTTTGGTAGGATGACCATTTTTACTATGTTAATCCTACCTATTCATGAGCATGGGAGATCTTTCAATATTCTGATGCCTTTCTAAATTTCTTTCTTCAAAGATTTGAAGTTCTTATCATACAGATATTTTGCTTGCTTAGTTAGATTTACACTAAGATATTTTACTTTATTTGAAGTTATTGTAAAGGGTTTGATCCCCTTATTTATTTCTCAGCCCATTGTATATGGAGTGCTACTGATTTTTTTGAGTTACTCTCCAATCTATATAATTTGCTGAAGGTATCTATCAGCTATAGTAGTATAATCATATCATCTGTAAATAATGATAGTTGGACTTCTGTTTTTCCAGTTTGTATCCCCTTGGTCACCTTCAGTTGTCATTTTGCTCTAGATAATAATTTAAGTACTACATTGAATCAGTATGGAGAACATAGACAGCCTTGTCTTGCTAACAATTTTAGTGGAATTTCTTTGAACTTTTCTTTATTTAATTTAACATTGACTACAAATTTGTTGCAAACTATTTTTATTATAATGAAAGGTATGTCCCTTGTATCCCTAATCTCTCTAAGACTTTTTTCATGAAGTACTGATAGATTTGTAAAATCTTTTTCTGCATCTAATAAGATGATTATGTGCTTTTGTCATTCAATTTCTTTGTATGGTGGATTACATTTATTGATTTTTTTTTCATACATGTCCCTACAACTCTGGGATAAAGCCTATTTGATCACAGTAGTTGATCTTTTTGATGTAGTCTCAGATTTTGTTTGCAAGTATTTTATTGAATATTTTTGCATCTATGTTCAAAAGAGAAAATCTTCTGTAATTCTTTCTTTCTTGGGTCTTTATGTAGTTTGTGTATGAGTGTAATTGTGGCCTCATAAAACGAATTGGACAATGTTCCTTCTGTTTCTATTTTGCGGAACAATTTGAAAAGTATTGGCATTAACTCTTTTTTGAAAGTCTAGTAGAATTTTGCCATGAAACCATCTAGCACTAGGATTTTGTTTGGTTGAAAGACTTTTGATGATTACTTCTATTTCACTATGGGTTTTCAGTCTACTAAAATTGCTCATCTGCCCTTGATGTAATTTTGGTAGGTGACACCAATTATTGAGAAAATTAGCCACTTCCTTTAGATTTTCCAATTTCACAGAATACAGGTTTTCTGTTTTGTTTTGTTTTGATTTTTGCTGTGTAATGATGTGATCTGTTTATTTTAATGATTCCCAAATTTGCCTAATGATATAGAAGGCTTTCTTTTACTTTCATCTCAAATACTCAACATATTTTTTTATTTTATTTTAACTATGTATGCTATTTTGACAATAGTCCAAGAATTCTATGTTGACCAAAGAGTAATATAGATGTCAATTAGACCTTTGGTAGCTATGCTGTCATTGCTGGATTCTTGTAATTTTGGTGATGGTGGTTGCTCCTTCAGGCCCTCTCCAACCTACTATAAGATTTAGGTAACACACTCCTCCACTCAAGACCTCTTTGTTATCTTCAAAAGATAAGCACAAATATATCTTTGTCTGTATAGCCTATGAGACTATTCTTCATCATTTTCATATACTCTCTTTTGTCTCTGTTCTTTGAAGGACAAAGCCTATTCTTCCTTTGGAATCTTTGATGGCCTCAAGCTCCAGCTATTCCTCTTGCCTTGGCCTCAAGTGCTATTCTAGGTGTGAGCCATCGCAAATGGTTTATTTTCGCTTGCATTTTTCTTTCTTTTTAGTTTTTGTTTTCTTTCATTTGTTTTTATCTCATCTGTATTTGCTACTTCTTTACCTATAAAGCATAACTTTACACCCTCAAATAAACATGACTTCATTAAAAATAAGCACAAACGCAAATATTCTTAATCTAACACATCTGGATTAATAAATAAGACTGTGTTCCTTAAATTTTCATTTATTCTTACATGTAAAAGTTAACCATAAAGTCACAACTGGAAAAAAAAGAATAAACAGGAACAAAATATACATTTCAAAGACAAAAATGCAATGATCAAGATAATCTACTGCATAATTTATCAAAGTCAACAAAAGACAGTATGAAAGCAACCATCTTCAAATATATCATTAACAATACTCTCCTAAATAATACTATTGAAGAACATGGATTTTCAGATATAAGTACATCAGCTCCAAGAAAAAAATAGAGAGATGTTGGAGAAAATATGGAAAGATAAAAAAGTTTTATCTCCCACATAAAACTACATGGGTACCAGGAAGTCAAGATTGAACTTCTAAAACAGAATTTTAAGCATAACAGTTTGTTGGCTCTGGGGACAAATCGCAGTCGCAGAGTGCCGGGTTTAATCCCCAGTACCACTTCAGGGAGGGTGATGTCCATTTCCTTTTTTGGATAGAAACAGGATAGGGCATTTCTTAATAATAGTTTGCTAATTAAGTTAAGAAAAAATTGGACATGCCCAATCCACAAAGAACCAAATGAACTCTTTCCATAACACTGCCTCTGACATTGCTAAATAGTATCATTTATTTGCATCAGTTTCATGTTTAAACTATTTTAACTTACTCCAGTACACAGAATTGTTGGAGCTCAGTTATATAAAACTATTTCAATCATCATGATTGTGTTACCTTAGGCAAATTTGAGTGGCTGCTCTGACCGTGATGTGATGAGAATAAGTGAGAGCCTTGAAATCTTCCCTTTATGTTCAGCAAGTCCGGTTTTATCCCAGGCTTTTTCAGACTCAGGCCAGCTGGCCTTGGTGAATTCCCGAAAGAACATCCCCATTGTCTCAGAGTGTGGGTGTACCCCTCGCGGTCCTGAGTTCCTTGCTCGTGCTCCCCCTCCTTCTGCTCCTGGTTTGGACCTTGAGATTTCTGTCCGGTGCTCCAATTTGGGTCTCTGTCTCTGTCTCCTTTCATCGCTTGCTGAACATAGCGGACAATGAGGACTACAGAGAACTCAAGAACAAGGGCAAGGGGTTTTTGATCCTACTGCACGGGCTGGCTTGGGGGGGGGGGCCTGGGCGGTTTGGATGCTCAACTTACTAAACCTGGATGGAGGTGGGCGGTCCTTGGGGGGCGGTGGCGGGGAGGAGGCGGAAATCCTCAATAAATAAATAAATTAAAAAAAAAAAAAGAAAAAGAAATCTTCCCTTTAACAGCACATAGTCTGGAGGATACGAAGCTTAGTGTGGGTCCCAGAGATTCCACTGATTCTGATCCAAAGTTTATCACAAAGGCAGCTACCTACAACTTCCTTGACTGTTTATACCAGAAGGGTTCAGAACACATGAGGTGAGCATGGCCTATCTAGTCCAAAACAAATATCCACATAACTAAAAGTCCCTTAAAGTGCCTCAGTAGACCACATCATTCTTTCTGCTACTGGAGGTACCCAATAAGTGAGGGTCACTGAAGATGATTTTTTTAAAAGTCTAGAGTTAAGATAACCACATTATCTTTAAATACTGAAAACACAAAGGGTCTACACAAACTAGTTGTGTTAAGTAGCCCAGATGAGGAAATGGTTAAGCAAGTGACTCAACTTTAATTTTCTTCAACTCTGTGCACTGTGGACTTACTTATTGTCTACCTACACACTTCTTTTTTAAAGGCATGCCTAGGTTAGTCCGTGAGCAGTTGGTTTATGGTAGCGCAGACATGCTAGGAAGCCATTGACTGCAAAGGTCCAGGAGACATTCTGGACCTTGGGAAAAGAAGAGCCCCATGTTTGTGCTTGAGGACTTAATGCCTCAAATCCTGGACGTGAGGGCAGATGAGACTCATAATTTTCTGGTAAGTGCCCCGCATTTGATGAAGTGTCTCAGAAACTGACCGTCTTTAGGTGTGTCAGCAGTGAGAGCTGAGCACACGGGAAGTCCTTCAGAAATTCTGTTGTTTTGTGTAAAGTCAAAAACCTTGTCTGTTCTGTGTGGTCTCATGTTTTTGTTTCTATTCTCTGTTACTGTGTATCTGACTGAGACTGACACAATGGAAAGGCCCCCTCTTCTCCCCTAGACCTCTGTTTCTCACTCCAGAAGGATGTGGTTGTTTGTGCCCAACACATCCTGTATGTCGTTCTGTATGTCCAACTTCCTCCAGGTCTTGAAGGCATCTCCAAAATACAGGTTTTTAAGATATACCCATATAATACTCTGGATTTCCTTGTTGTCTGTTTTTGCATCCCCCTTTTCATTTCTGATTTTGTTAATCTGAATATTCAATTTCTTTCAATTTCTGCCTGTAAGTTAGTTCCAATAAGGGTTTGTCTATCTTGTTGAAAAGAATCAACTCTTTGTCTCATTGAATCTTTGTATTGTTCTATTTGTATCTATATTATTTATTTCAGCCCTAAGTTTGATTATTTTGTTGTATCTATTCATCTTATGTAAAATTATTTCTTTTTATACTAAAGATTAAAGGGGTCCTGCTAAGTTGCTAGGATAAGATCGATCCAGTTTTTTTCTTTCTTTCTTTCTTTCTTTCTTTCTTTCTTTCTTTCTTTCTTTCTGTCTGTCTGTCTGTCTTCCTTCCTTCCTTCCTTCCTTCCTTCCTTTCTTTCTCTCTCTCTCTCTTTTTTTTTTAATGTAGGCACTTAGTGATATTAACTTGCCTCTTAAAACTGCTTTCAAAGCCGGCAGTGATGGTGGTGCATGCCTTAATCTCAGAACTCAGGAGTCAGAGGCAGACAGATCTCTGTGACTTGGAGGCCAGCCTGGTCTACAAGAGGTAGTTCCAAGATAGGCCCCAAAGCTACAGAGAAACTGTGTCTCGAAAAACAAAAACAAGCCAAAAGACCTGCTTTTATCATGTCCTGTAAGTTTGGGTATGCTATGTTAATTTCTTTATTTCTTTCTTGACATAATTTTCATTCAGTAAAGAGTTCAGTTTCTGCAAGAAACTGAATGTTTTGTACATAAAGCTTTGTAAACTTTCTGTTGCTTCTGTTGTTGTTGATCTTCAGCTTTAATTCATGCTTGTCAGATCGAATGCACAGAGTTAATCCAATTTTATTGTATCTGTTGAGATTTCTTTTGTATCAGGATATGGGGTCAATTTTGGAGAAAGTTCTATGGGTTATAGAGAAGAAGTTGTATTTTTTTGTATTTGGGTGAAATGTTCTGTAGATGTAAGTTAGGTCAATTTGAGTCATAATGTCTGTTAATTCTAGTACCCTTATTTCTCTGTTTAGTTATCATCTGGGTGACCTCTCAGTTGATAAGAATGACATATTAAAAGTTCCTACTCTCAGTGTGTGAGAGTTAATATGTGATTTAAGATGTAGTAGCCTTTTCTTTTTTAAAAAAAATGCCCGTACCCTTGTGTTTGGTGCATAAATATTTAGAACTGAAAAGTCATCTTGGCAGATTATTTCTTTGATAAGTATGTCGTGTCCTTTCCCATCTCTTTTGATTAGTATTGGTTTGAAGTCTATTTCATTATGTAGTAAAATATCTAAGCCAGTTTGCTTCTTAGGTCCATTTCCTTAAAATATGTTTTTCTGACCATTTACCCTAAGGTGATGTCTATCCTTGAGGTTGAGATGTATTTCTTGGGTATAGCAGAAAGATAGATACTGCTTTTGCATCCATACTGTTAAGTCTGTGTCTTTTTATTGGGTAATTGAATCCATTCATCATAGGCTGTTGAATCCTGTTATTTTCTTGGTGGTGATGGCAGTGGTGAAAGTGGTGGTGGTGGTGGTGGTGTGTGTGTGTGTATATGTTAGTGTATATGACTGTGTGTGTGTTTCTTTTCTTTTGATTTTCTTTTGATTTCTTTTCTTTTGCTTGTGTGGGGTTGTTTTTTCCCCATGTTTTCATGGATATAGTTAATCTCTTTAGGTATGGGTTTTCCTTCTAGCACCTACTGAAAGGCTGTGTTTACAAATAGATATTGTTTGAATTGGCTTTATCACGAAATATCTTTTCACCGTCTTTGGTGATTGAACACTTTGCTGGGTGTAGTAGTCTGAGGCTACATCTGTGTTCTCTTAGCACATTTGTCCATGTTCTTCTGGCTTTTTTAAAGTCTCCATTGTGATATCAACTGTAATTCTACTAGAGCTGCTGTTTATGTTATCTGGTCTTTCCCTTGCAGCTTTTAATATTCTGTCTTTGTTCAGTATGTTAAATGTTTGGCTATTATGTGGTGAAGTGATTTTCTTCTCTATTCCAATCAATTTAGTGTTCCATATGCTTTTTGTATCTTTGCAGGCATCTCTTTTAAGTTAGGAAAAATTTCCTTCTATGCTATTGTAGAAAACATTCTGTGCCTTTGAGCTGGGTTCTTCTCTTTCCTTTATTCCTTTTATTCTTGGGTTTAGTCGTTTCACACTGGATCAAATTTCCTGTATATTTTATGTCTGCAGATTTTTTGGATTTAATATTTTCTTTGACCAATGTATCTCTTTCTTCTATCACATCTTCTATCTTCAGTGCCTAAGATGGTCTCTAACAACTCATGAATTCTGTTCATGGAGGTTTCCTCTGTAGCTCCTGTTTGAATTCCTGAATCTTTCATTTCCAGAATTCCCTTGGTTAGGGATTTCTTTATTGTTTCGGTTTCCATTTTCATGTCCTGAAGGATTTTGTTAGTTTCCTTTCACAGCCGGTGTTTTCTTGCATTATTTAAAGGGATTTGTTAATTTCCTCTTTAAGGAACTTTATCATCCTTATACAGGCAGTTTTGAGGTCTCTTTCTTGTGCTTCTGCTATGTTGGAATATCCAGGGTCTGCCGTGGTAGAACAGCTTGGATCTAGTGGCTACATATTGTCTTGGCTGTTATTGATTGTGTTTTTGTGACAGCCTCTGGACAGCTGGAGTTGTGCTGAATGTAGACCTGAGTACTGATTTCTGGCTTTGTTTTCATTGGGTGTGTCTTTTCTTTCTTGGTTTCTGTTTCTCTATGGATTCTCAGAGAGTGTGATGCATGTTTGTTACCTGGTCAGAAATGTTCTTTGGACCTCATACTTGTGGCCTCTGGCAGTTGTAGGTTAAATGTGTCTGTGCATTGAGAGCTTCCACTAAGGGTTAAGGCAGGGGTTTGAAGGGGTGTGAAGGAGGGAGGAAAGCAAAGTGCTGAACAAGAATCTGCTTATTTTGTCTCCTTGGGATGGGGGAGGTAATGCAGAAAAGTCACCCCTTAGGGTCTGCTATTCAAGTTTTCGTAAGTATGTTCTATTACTATTAACTTTTAAAGTGTTCCCATCACTATTAACTTATTTAATTTTCCAGTTATTTCTAAGGCCAGTAAAATTACTACCTCTATTTTATTTTAGGTGACAGAGACTAAAATACATACCTTAGATGAAGTGCAATTAAGAAATGGAGCTGAGATTCATATTTTACATTTCTTTTGCCAAAACCAATAATTCAATAATTGGTTTTCCACATAGACAGCTCTATGATTGTAAAAAGAACTTGGAAGGTCAGTCCTGGATTCTGGCACAGCCGGGGACATTTGTCACTGTCTCTATTTTTAACTACACAGCAAACTAATTCTGTTTGAAAGAAACGTTTGATCTTTAAACATTAAACTTCTCTAGACATGAGAAGTAGTTCTCCATACTACTTTGAGTTATCCAGTAAGTTCATTTGTTAAGTACACTCCTGAAATCTGGTTGGCATGAAAGAAACAGTTCATAATTGAAATGCTGACTTCAATTATGACTGACGTAGGAAAAATTTTCAATGGTCATAAAGATCCATACCTAGGTTTGTTTGTGGAAATCACCTGAAGAAACTGTGAAGTAGCTGATTGGGTGAATACTTAGAAATATTTGAGTCCACCTGAGCAGATGCAAAAGCAGTCAGACCCTTGAAGGAATGACCCTTGAGAAGAAGTTGCTCACCTACATGTATTAATTTTCTTTTAGGGTGACAGTAGTTCTCTGTCTGGGAAATGACACAGCTGGGATGTTTTCAGTCCTTGGATTATACACCTTTTAACCATCTTTTGGTGAAGAAAATTGTGGATAGTGAACTTACAGTGTATTTTGTTCATTTAAGGTCATTTCTTAGGCTATAATATATGTAATCTATTCCTATGTCACTAAGATAGCATAGTTTTTTTTATCATAGAAACATTATTGTTTTAGCTCTCAAGCTTAGTTCTATTAACCCAGTATAAATTAATATTGTATATGATGTGAGACTGCTGTTGAAGTTCATTGTCTCAGAATTAATAACTACTGGTTCAAGGGACTTAATTCCTCATTGACACTTTTATTAAAATCAATTGACTATATAAATGTGGGACTATTATTGTAATCTTTAATATTGCATTGATCTGTTTGTCTGCTTTATGAAATATGATACCAATGGTTGCCAGTCCCTGTATTTTCATCTTGCTTTCCTCAGTCCATGAGTTCTCCATTGAATAAAATCAGATTAATCATAACAAAGTATAGTGTGAAGAACAGGTGGCATGTACTACAAGTTAATATGATGAACACTACCAGATGAGAGTGGGCAATAACCAGACAAGCGATTGAGGAGGAAGGCACTCTCGAAAAGGGACAATGAACAGAGGATATGAACCATTTTGCTGGCCTACATGTCTTGATAGGCTATAGACTGTCTTTTAAAGTTTTTAGAAGATACAGCTGTGCTGAGGGACATTTTCTGGTTAAGTGATTGACCTGTCCTATTTGATTAATTCTCAAGGAGGGGAATAGTTATATGTCTTTGTTCTTTGCTAGTAAGACTTCTGCTAGGTAGTAATCTTATATTATTTCCGGCAGTTCAGAAATCTTGTGTGTGCTTTAACAAAGAATTGAAGCTAGTCTAAACAAAACAGCCATGCTGTCCCACAAGCAAACTGCTTTCACTTAACAGACTCCAACATAACCCTGCTAATTCCAAATCTAAATCTTAAGGAAGGGCAATTGTGATTCTTCCCCTTCCTTACAAAAAAAAATGTGTGTGACTAGGAACACAGTAGGTGGACCCTAGAGCTGATTACGAAGAAGGGGTCCATCCACAATGAACTACAAACCTACTAATGCCTAGCTAGTTACCTAGTACAACCATTGGAAACCCTTCACATTCAGACTGGGGTTCTTCTTGGTTTAACTTAGACACTGAGAACTCCATGTAGAGACCATTTTTCTTGGGGCCTGATGAGATCCTGTCAAGTAAACTATGTTTTGGCAAAGGCATTGGTCTTCATCCAAACACTATCTGAAACTTACTGTTATATTTATTATGAGAATGCTAAATTCATCATATTATCTTCTCTTTATAAGAAGCATGGGAAGAGTGTTTCCCAAATTTCAGTGCTGGAAAGAATGATCCATCTTCTCAGAAACCCAAATGCATTCATGTCATGGGGCTATAGAATCCGACCAGAATCTCTTGCTGTAGAGTGGGAAATCATATAGCTAATTTTAAGGGTAAACTTGAAGAGACTGTAGGATGCCTACAGTTAAGAATCCCTCCATACTATGTCAGTGAGGATGCTTCAGACGAGATCAACATTTAAGTTATCAAAGTGAGCAAAGTGTCCTTTGCTGTATAATCTGAGTATGCAGCCCTCAGCCCACTGAAGGCCTGGATAGCACAGACGAGCAGAGGAAAGGACAAACTCACGCTCTGACTAAATCCTTAGTCTGGGAGTGAACTTCCCTAACCTCTGTGCACTTCTGATTCCTGGGCATATAGGCTGAGATTGCAATCCTCAGGCTTATAGACTGTGTCACTGATGATCCTGAGGACTTGTTTCTATTCCAAATAGTATTTGATTTTTTTAGCTTCTATAATTGTTTAAATCCATGAATCCAGATGTGTATGTTGTTTGATAGATGGATGTGTTGGCTGATGGTTGACAGACAGATGACTAAACACATACCTTGCATGTAAATTAGCATTTTTCACTTATCACATGAAAACAAAGGTCCCTGGCATGCACTGTGGTGGTGTTCAAGATGTTTCAGACCTTGGAGCATTACAAACTTCACTTTTTTCAGAAGGAAATGAGATGTTGCATTAAATCAGTATCAACTTCTATGTATAATAACTCAAGGTCTAAATAAAGTGTTTCATTCAGCATGTCCTTGGAGTAGGGTTTACAGCTGAGAAGAACAGCATTTGTTTTTGGTTGCCTTTTATAGAATATCTAACCGGAATTATTTATCTCCCCTCCTATTTCCTGCAAACTGCGTAAGTATCAGAATGAGAGCTTAGCAGGTTCTATTCCATATCTGATTGGTGAGCTCTTTTCTTCTCACCCCTGTAACTCTACCACTGGACTTTCACATCTTCAGAGCACAGAAGTGGCCTTTTGAATATAAAATGAGAAGTGGCTATGCTCTTACACCACGGAATCTGGGCAGAGCCACTGAAGTTGAAGGCAACTGGATGAGACTTTAAGAGAATGGAACCTGTCTTTCTGGAATCTAAGGAAAAGGTATACAAAGGACAGGCACACTGTTCACACAGCCATAGAGCACCAAGAAAGTCCTATTGTTCCTGCTGTTTCTAACTTTCACCTGCAGAAGGAGTGATGCAGAGTATAGTAAGTAACATTTTCACTGTTTTGTTTTGTTCTCTTCTAGACCATGCAGCTACCACAATTCAAGAATAAGATACCTGGCTCATTTTATGAGAACTCAGCTGGAGGCTGATTTCTAATGCATGCCTCTTTGTCTTTCAGGCATGACTGCTTGTACTTTCTTGGGAAATGTATTGATTGTCTTCTGTGTTCCTGGCATTGCTCCATATTCTAGGGAAAATAATAAACAAGAATGGATGTAGAGAGAAAGTGCCTAATTCCAAAATAGTCACAATTATCATCTGCTATACTCTTTCCTCTCAATTCTTTTACAGAATGTCTGTCAGCCTGCTGGTCTGTGATTAGCAATCAGTTCTCTGAAGTACCACATAAAATGTGATAAAGCAATCAAATAAAATGAATCTAGCAATAATATTGTCCCAAAGTCTAGGAGGAAGGAGAAAGTATGAGGAAAGATAAATCTAAACCATTAAATTATAATCTGAAGATGAGAGAAAAAAATCAGAATAAGTTGAAACCCAAAATATTTGTATTGAGCATGGAGGTGTGAGGGTAATGTTCTGAAGGTCTATAATGCTAGAAGCCATGTTTTAGCTATCTCTTAATTCCAATAACCAAGATCATATCATATAGAGGAACAATATCAAGAACTGGGTTTTTTCTGTTTATTGTTAAGGTAAACTGCATTGTTTATTTAAAGTTAATAGTCAAAACAGTCATACAAAATTGCCTCTTAAGAAAAATCATCTGAATAGTGTAAAAGAGAGTGCTTGAATGCTGTAGGTATGTTCAAGCCCAGCCCGTCTCTCTGCTGAGACTCATCTCCTCAGCTGGAGCACTATCATCTCCTGTCTGCCTCTTAGGGGGAAGCAGCTTTGACACAGATAAACTACACTGGAATCTCACTGCCAGAAGCAAACTGTGAGGTTTAACTGCTGGAGAAAATACCCACGGCCTTTCATCCCAAAATTCTTCATACAGCCCACCATGTCGAAAGCTGCTCAGCAAGGAAAGACAGTGATTAAATTATCCTTTACTAGTTGAATTCTCGAGAAGGCATCTGCTCATGCCCAGCGTGTCCAGTTTTTCTCAGTGGTAGATGAGTCTGTACCTTATGATTCATTCCTCGTGGTGGCTTAGAAATATCAGAAAGGAGCAGCAAACTTAAAAACAAGTGATCATACTTTTTCCAAAGCAGGTTTCATAGACCCCAGACATTATTTTAAAAAAGGAAGACTTCTAGAATTGATATTTTCGCAGATGAAAAAATGAGTTACTAGCATCTAATGTACTAATAAAGAAAGTGACGTTTACATAACTACTTTAATTTTTTTAAATTAAATTTTATTATAAAGAACTTGCTAATTAAAAACACCGCAGAGCAAATTACTATAAAAGCCATTCATTTTGGTAGAAAATCAAACTGAAAGTATGGGAAACACAACTGTTAACCACAAATTCAGGCAGGGAAAATACTGGCTCTCCAGCTTGTAAGAACATTGCCCTCCCCCCATTACAATCACCCCACACGTTTTCAGGTTCTAAACCTAAACTTCATAGCATTTGGGTGGAAACTGGAATTCATAAAAATGTCTTCAACACATTAATGTGACTCTGAGACACTGTCATGAAGAGCGAGACTGATATTTATCTCATATGACACGTTTCCAAAATATCACAATGAGTTACATAAAGTTTCTCAGTTTTAGTTCAAGTACACTGCAAAAAAATTGTTTGTGGAATTAATTTTAATTGTCAATACATAATCTCAGCATGCTCAAGGCTGTGTCAGGAGGATTGCTGTGTGTCTAAAGCCAACCTGGGCTACTTAGTGAGTTCCAGATCAACCTAGACTACAGAAAGACATCTTTTCTAAAAAATAGTCATCAAACCAAATAAGAAAAACCTTGAGATATTCTTATTCAAGGTAGAATGGATATACTAGTCAATTGTATGATTCTAATGGAAAAATATTTTCCAGTGTCTCTCTTCCATCACACTGGCTAAATTTATTGTTATTATTTATTTATTTATTTACTAAAGAATTCTGTCTCCTCGCCGCCACCGCCTCCCATTTCCCTCCCCCTACCCATCAAGTCCCCCTCCCTCATCAGCCAGAAGAGCAGTCAGGGTTCCCTGCCCTGTGGGAAGTGCAAGGACCTCCCACCTCCTTCCAGGTATAGTAAGGTGAGCATCCAAACAGCCTAGGCTCCCACAAAGCCAGTAAGTGCAGTAGGATCAAAATCCAGTGCCATTGTTCTTGACTTCACAGCAGTCCTCATTGGCTGCTATGTTCAGCGAGTCTGGTTTTATCCCACGCTTTTTCATACCCAGTCCAGCTGGCCTTGGTGAGTTCCCAATAGAACATCTCCATTGTCTCAGTGTGTGGGTGCACCCCTCGTGATCCTGCGTTCCTTGCTCGTGCTCTCTCTCCTTCTGCTCCTGATTTGGACCTTGGGGTTTTAGTCTGGTGCTCCAATGTGGGACTCTGTCTCTGTCTCCTTTCATCTCCTGATGAAGGTTAATATCTAGGAGGATGACTATATGTTTTTCTTTGGGTTTACCTTCTCATTTAGCTTCTCTAGGATCACGAATTATAGGCTCAATGTCCTTTATTTATGGCTAGAAACCAATTATGTGTGAGTACATCCCAGGTTCCTCTTTTGGGGTCTGGCTTACCTCACTCAGGATAGTGTTTTCTATTTCCATCCATTTGCATGCAAAATTCAAGAAGTCCTTGTATTTTACTGCTGAGTAGTACTCTAATATGTATATATTCCATACTTTCTTCATCTATTCTTCCATTGAAGGGCATCTAGGTTGTTTCCAGGTTCTGGCTATAACAAACAATGCTGCTATGAACATAGTTGAGCATATAATTTTGTTGTATGATAGGGCATCTCTTGGGTATATTCCCAAGAGTGGTATTGCTGGGTCCAGAGGTAGGTTGATCCCGAATTTTCTGAGAAACCGAAACACTGATTTCCAAAGTGGTTGCACAAGTTTGCATTCCCACCTGCAATGGATGAGTGTAC
>NW_004949102.1:1918350-1923661 GCF_000317375.1 Microtus ochrogaster | reverse complement strand
ACTGATTTTTTGGTGTTGATTCTGTATCCTGCCACATTACTAAAGGTGTTTATCAGCTGTAGGAGTTCGTTGGTAGAGTTTTGGGGGTCGCTTATGTATACTATCATATCATCTGCAAATAATGAAAGTTTAACTTCTTCCTTTCCAATACAAATCCCCTTGATCCCTTTATGTTGTCTTATTGCTATTGCTAGAACTTCAAGCACTATATTGAAGAGGTATGGAGAGAGTGGACATCCTTGTCGTGTTCCTGATTTTAGTGGGATGGCTTTGAGTTTTTCTCTTTAATTTAATGTTAGCTGTCGGCTTGCTGTAAATAGCTTTTATTATATTTAGGTATGACCCTTGTATCCCTAATTTCTCCAAGACTTTTATCATGAAGGGGTGTTGAATTTTGTCGAATGCTTTTTCAGCATCTAATGAAATGATCATATGGTTTTTTCTTTCAGTATATTTATATGATTGATTACATTGATGGATTTGCATATGTTGAACCAGACTGGCTAAAATTTTTAATCAGACTATTTGGGGGAAGAAATTTATAGAACCAAAGTCAGAATATATTTTTTAAATAAAGAAAGTAACAGAAGGAAAACAATTAGCTGGACAATGATGGCTCATGCCATTAATCCTAGCACTTGGAAGCCAGAGATAGACGGATATCTGTGAGTTCGAGGCCAGCTTGTTCCGCAAAGTGAGTTCCTGGACAGTCTCCAAAGCTACACAGAAACACTGTCTCAAAAAACAAACAAACAAATAAACAAAAATAACAACAACAACAAAGAAAAACAATTAATCTTTTGTGTTTATATAAATGGTATAATTTGATTAATTCAAGAAGTTCTGCTACTCACCTACTGCATTCCAATGTCTTTTTGAAGAGCTGATGTAATAATAAGCAAATGCTTTGTCTTCTCTCTAGGACAGAGACTCAAGAAAGATACAGAATGGCACATAGGATGGTGACTGCCCAGTCAGCTCACGGACTACAGCAGTAAAAATACATATCACAACCGAAGACGAAAAATAAATTTCACATATCTAAGGACACTTTTATCTGACCTTCACGCTTTAACAGGACTCTGAAGGAAAGATAAGTTAAATGGTTTTCAAGGCAGCAGAATTAATAGCTTTTGACAACAAATGCTAAACACCAAGATGCCCAGAGGCTAGGTACAATACAACAGAGTATATACAAGCATGCCATTGGGCATCTCTGTTTCCACATTCAGTAACTGTGTGAGCAGTGTATAGTGGAGCATATGCACTTTATAAAGTGATTTATTGACTATAAAATGAAAATTACTTTTTTGTGGAATATGTCCATTTAAGTAAGGCTTTAATTTCCAAGAATACCTTCTATGTAGCTCTAACTTTGGAGGCCAGGACAGAATACCTTGTATGAGATTTGGAAGACACGTTATGCATAGTATTAGGACAAGACAAGGTACACACCATGGAGAAGCTCCTTTCCCTTTTGTTCAAAATTTCAGGTCCTCTGGGCTCTAGTTCTGCATTCATGCCAAATCTTCTGCAATGCCCAGAGGTTCTCCTTCAATTTCTGAACAAAACATGTGCCTTACTATTGAGGTAGACATTAGCATCTGTGTGCAGGCATTTGCATTACTAAGGTTGCAAGCTTAAAGACCATGAGAGACCAAAGGAGTTATCTAGAGGAACTTCCAAAGAGCTGTTCTATTTCAATGGCTTTAACTTATCTCTGTTCCCTAGCTACCAATCACTATTTTTCTCCTATGTTGCTTTCAGTCTGACCCTGAGCTCTTGTGTCACATCAGTATAGAAGAGCTTCATATAAAGACCTTTCAAGGCTGGGGAGATGTGTGAGTGCATAAAAGAATGAGATTTGCAAGCATAAGACTTGACTGTAAAATCCCAGAACCCCATAAAAAATGGGTTTATAGATTGATGGAGGGTTGATAGTGACCAGTGTACATTGTATGTATGTCTAAAATTGTCTAAAAGCATATTTAATTAGCCGTGATTTTTAAAAATCTACTGAGGTGATGCACATCTGCAACCCCTGAGGGGAAGCAGATTTTCTGAGCTCACTAACCAGCCTCTAGCCTACTGGGAGTTCCAGGTTTAGTGAAGGACCCTAACTCAAAAAATAAGATGGAGAACAATAGAGGACATCAGACATCAATGCCTGGCTTTCATGCACACAAAGTAACTCATACATGTAAACAGTCATGTATATAGACACACACACACACACACCACTTCCCCTCTTTCTCAGCTACATTATACATATATATATATATGTTAAGCAACACTGCCATAGCACATATATATGTATATATACATGTGTATATAAGTGTTGCTTAACATATACACGATTCCTCTCTAATTGAAATGTAACCAGTACAATGGTGTTTACATACCCTGTATGAGATGTGTGAAGATGATTATGGCATGCTATTAACTTTAAAATGTCAGCAAGAAAATTTATGTGAATTTCAATTTCAGTAGATTAAACATAAATAGATGTGAAATGTATCAAAATGTTATTTATGACTATATTTTGATTAAATGGGACAATGTGCAAATATTTGTCTCCCTTAAATCAGTATTTTCAACTTTTAATAAATGCTTATGCATTAATTTTATCATTTAAATAAGCAACAAACAGAAGCTTGTGTTTAAAACAATAAAATATTCAGATGAAGGAAAAGGCTGTCACCTAACCATGTGGATCTAAGTCCTTCAATGTAGACAAATGCTTATTTGAGGACTTTCTAAACATTAATATTAAAAACATAGAAGTGGAACTAGTTGTAAACAACTGGAGCTAATTTTCAGTGTGCCCTGCTAAGATTCAGATGCCAGATTCCATGCATGCTAATTTGAAAACCTGAGTCATATCTCCTACCACAACTCTGTGTCTTTCCCTGTTGATGGGCTTAAAGTTCTTATAGGCAAATGTGTTGAAAGTTTATGTTCAAAATTACACATTTAAATCATGTGAATACATACAGACTGGACTTTTGTTTATACTCATAAATATATATACACTCAGACAAAATTATTTTTATAGGAGCTAATTCCAATTTTTTAGTAAGTTCAATTGCTTCCTAAAAATCTTTTACTTTAAAATTATACACATAAATAATGTCATGCTTCTGATCCCAGCACTCAGGAACGGAGTCAGTAGGGCTGGGCATCTGATGTCAGCTTGGGCCATATAGTGAAGCCTTGTCAATTAGGAAAAAGAAAAGAGGGTTCCCCAATCAGAGTCTATGACCTCTCTTTCAGAAAAATACAGATAGACCAGGTGGAGAGGTGGAGCTCCAGGAGGTGAGGGAGAAGTTAAGGAAAAGATCTGGTCGTTAATTTGACCAAATTAAAAAGAAAGAAATTAAAAGGAACAGAATCAAGCCAGTTTTCCAAAGATGAAAAACAAATGGCTAATAAATGTGTTTTTAAAAATTCAACATCCTTGGATATCAGAGAAATGTAAATCCAAACTACACTTCAGTCAAAAGAGCAGCAAATGCTAGTGAGAGAGCAGAGGGAATTAAATTAATATGGAAATTAGCCTGGCAATTTCTCAAAAAACTTAAAAGCAGAGCTATTGTAAGATCTCGCTAGGCCATTCCCAGGAATGTACACAAAAAGAATCTAAGTCTCTGTGCCATAAAGATAGGCAAACGTCTGTGGATACTGCACTGTTGCTGACAATAGGAAAGTTATGGGACAGAGAGTCAAACAGATAAAGAAAAAGTGAGATACACACACACACACACACACACACACAACATTTGTATGAAAGGAAAGGGAATGTAACAGGAGGCCATATAAAGTGGAAAAAAAGTCAAACTTAGGCAGCTGCTGTAGGTTTTATCTCATGTATGGGACTTACATTGATGTATGAGTGTGTGTGTGTGTGTGTGTGTGTGTGTGTGTGTGTGTGCGCGCGCATATGTGTATATTGGGATGCTTGTGTGACATTAAAGAAGAAGCAGGCTGAGTGGAACAGTGTTTGTCTGGCGTACATTAGGTTTAATTCCCAGCATCACACACAAACAAAGTATAAGGGGCTGTTTAGAATTTGGAAAGGGCAGGATAGAATAAAGGGGAGAAATATGGTCAAAATACGTGATATATTTGAGTGAAATATAAATTTTTTAAATTTCAAAGTAACTAAATTTGAGAAGAAAAATAACATTGGAGATCATTTCCACACATGTATAGTTTTTTTAAAAAAAATAGTATTGTATTTAAATAATAATCCTAGTTTTAACAATCCTCCGTGTTTTAGCAAGTGACACTTTACAAAGGACTCTCCTTAACTCATAGGGAGGATATTTTTATTAACAAATTGAAGACTTTGAGGACTTGAGGTTCTTAAGAAAATTCATTAAAGTCTCATCATGCTTTGTTAACACTGGCACTTACGTCATAAAAAGTATCTTGAATTTTTTAACAAATGAGTTTCTTTCACACCTTAAAAATCAAGCAGGCATTCATCAGCAAATACTTGAACATCCTGTGATACATTTATTTTCTTCTGCCAAGAAACCTTCTTTTCTTGTTGACACATAGGCGTAAATACCATTATCAATGCTACAAGAAGATGAATTAAATTTTTTTTTCGAGACAAGGTTTCTCTGTAGCTTTGGAGCCTGTCCTGGAACTCCCTTTGTAGACCAGGCTGGCCTCGAACTCACAGAAATCCGCCTGCCTCTGCCTCCCGAGTGCTGGGATTAAAGGCGTGCGCCACCACCACCAGGCTGAATTAAATTTTTGTAGATCAAAATAAAGAAAATCATTAGGTGACATAAGTAAATATGTAAATAGCTTTTTATCAGCTAGTCTATATGACAAGGAATTAGGATTTCACTGTATTTTCTCATAGAATTATTTTCCCAAGTAAATGGAACATAGTATATTACACTATATTATGTATATAATATATAATATATGATAGTATATTATGAAATCTTTTTCATAGTTAACAGCCAGGTTACATGTGAGCAAATCAGATAGACCACCAGGAGAACCACCAGGTACAAAGGACAATCCAACCCTAAATCCAGCCTCGCTGCTATCTTTATACAGTAGAAGAGCTAAGAATATTTATTTCATTTTCAAATGGTTGTGGGAAATGAAAAGAAGGCTCACTGTGATGTGCAAAAATTAAATGCTATTCAAATTGCATTGTGCAAAAGTTATATTGAGAAACGACTCTGCCCACTTGCAACTGTAACCACCATGAGACTATGAACCAGGTAAACGTTTCTTTTTTTTTTTTTTCTATAGACTTTTCTTTTTTTTTTATTTTATTTTTTTT
>NW_004949102.1:1908200-1918120 GCF_000317375.1 Microtus ochrogaster | reverse complement strand
CATTAAGTAGGATCAAAACCCCGTGCCATTGTCCTTAGCTTCTCATCAGTCCTCATTGTTTGCCATGTTCAGAGAGACCAGATATATCCCATGCTTTTTCTTTAACTAGTGGAAATGTTGTATAAATAAATGATAAAGTGACTTATGCATAATATCATTATCATATGTGTTAGACAAAATTCAGAGCTATTTTATTTCACTGTAGAAATATTTCCTGAAGGATCATTTACATAAAGAAGAGAGACAGGTACACTTGAATATACTTATGCATATGGTTAATGTTAAGAGTAAAAATATGACAATTTGGGGGCTCAGCTGTCAAAAGCACTTGCTGCTGCTCTTCCAGAGGTCCCAGGTTTCTTGCCAAGCACCTACATGACAGCTACAACTTTCTTTAATTCTAATTCAAGGGGTTCTAATGCCCTCTTTTGGCCTCTTCAGACAACACGTATACAACAATGCTCAGGCATACATGCCGGCCAAAACACCCATACACATAGAATCAAAGCCAATAATCATAAAACAAAAAACTACAACATTTAAAAAGAAAGCTTTACTGTGAAGATAAACTTGATTCACCCAGTTTTCCATCCATTCCAAATAGAAAGAGCTTTCACATTTTCTACAATAATTCTGTGTCTTTCTTGTAGAAGTACAGATCTCATAATCACTGTGGGATTTAGGAGTCAAAATATATCAAAAGTCACTAGACAAAACATGAAAAGAGAAAGACACAGAAATAAAAGCAATGCTTACAATCATTTCTCTCTGTTGTGCTCTTTGAGCTGATGGTAACCAGTGAACTCGAACTTAGAGAAACTAGATTGCAACTGCCGAGATGAAATAAAGCAATATCCTTGATGTCTTCCTTTCTTCCTTGTACAAACACTTCATAGTTCACGGTGGAGATACCCTGTCTGTTGACTAAGGTTTCTGTCCCACCCGGCCCTTCAGTCGTTCAATCCCAAAGAAAACACACAGAGGTCTACATTAATTATAAACTGATTGCCCTAGTATCTCAGGCTTCTTATTAACTCTTCTAATTTATATTAGCCCATAATTCTTGTCTGTGTTAGCCACGTGGCTTGGTACCTTTTTCAGTGAGGAAGTCACATCTTGCTTGCTCTGTGTCTGACTTCCTCTCTCTCTGGGTGATGACTGCAGGCTGAAACTTTCCTCTTCCCATAATTCTTGTTGCCACCCTCTGCTCCCTGACTGGTCACCATCACTGATATTATTCACATTTTATAAATAAGAACACAACCTCACTGTTAATAAGACTAGGAAATAAAATTAATATATCGATCCCCTTTACTTTGCAATATGATAGCAAAATTTTGAGTGTATATATATACATATTCATAATATCAAAACACTAGGGGAAATTATTCTGCAGTTTTATAAATTAGTGTCATTCTTCCCTTGGAGATAGTTAATGAAACTTCCCATTTATGAAAGTTATTGAAATGTATCTCTGAGGGTTTTTTTCTTGCTACATGTTTGTTATTCTTCAACAAGACAGCTGTACAAATGGAATACAAAGATTAAACTGATGGCTCTTATCAAATGTTACATAAATAAAATAAAAATTTTACTGATAAACCAAGGCTATTTATTTTTAAGTTACTGAGTAGGAGGGAGAGCAGTAGCCCTGATTTTACTCAGACCATGGAGCCCACAAATGATACCATGTAGACCAGTACATGACACACTTAGAGTGGTATTAGGTAAGGCTTAATAGTCGGTGAGTGAGCCATACCCCTGCTCTGCTTGTGTGAAGCTGGGGCTATCACAGGAGTGACACCATGGGTTAAATGTTGTTAGAACTGCACATAAAGCCCAGAGAAGTAGAACAGCCTGGATATTTACTGTCAGTGTATACACACATCAGATCAGAGGTGTGTCTGGCACAGGAACTGTTGCATAAAGGACTAGCTTTGTGTCATAGTATCTCTATATAGCTATATAGTACATAGCCTTCAAGAATAAATACTGTTAAATGAGTCCACTGCACCAGGACTGAATAATCTTTGGTTCCCTAGTATGTAAGTAATATGGGTTAAAGGTTATAAAATTCCTTTATTAAAGTACATATCTTTATATTTACCCATCTCTTTTGCAAATCACATATGTTTCATAAGGAGTCATTAGGGCTCTTCTTTTACATGAATGGCTGAGTGCTTTTATTGTAGATATCTTTGTGTTTTCATTGTATTTCACAAAAAAACCCGCAGGCTTGTACACAGTGAACAAATCATAAATGATCATTCCACTGCTGATGACACCTAAAATATCCACTCCTTAAAAAACAAATTGAAATCCATAACTGGTAAAAGAGGGTCACCAACAGCCATGATGCCATTATCACATCTTTTGAGCTGAGAAGTCATATATGATGCATGACTAAAACCTGTGCAAAGTAAAGTCCCAAGACTTCTGTTTGCTCATCCAACACCAATCCAGGAAACATCCATTGATTTTAAAGCTATGTATATTTTTGATTTATTAGGCATTATTAAATAATCCAATGCTTGTTTTGGATTTGTACAAAGTATTTTACATTTTATCTTCACCTTCTTCTAACATAAAAATAAATACCTCTGAATTTGTTGTGAAAATTTAGAAATATACATGTAAAATAATTAACACAGGCTGACATTTAGTAAATGCCAACTACTTTGTAACTGTTTTTATTTTAAATTATGTTTCTCTGGTCTTCACTTGTTGCTTTATGATAGGTTCGGTATCAAATTTGTATTATATTTGGCATATGGACATGAGATCATCTGAACACTTTTCTTGAATTAACTATGTAATTCAACTAATCAAGTAGGATGTATTTCAGTTTTCCATTTGATGAACAAAACACTGTATCCCAAACCTGTAAATTCCAACAGGAAGAGAACTGTGCTGCTGAGCTTGTTTTTATAAATTTATTATTCAAAAAGCAACGGACATGGCTAATAACAAATTCAGGAATAAATGAATCATTACTTGTTCCAAAGGCTCTTACTGTAGGAAAAGCAAAAGTGTTGAACCAAATTAAAGAAGGAAAATACCTGCATGATTATAAAAGCGTTGCAGACAGTGGGATAACTGGTGAATTACCGTTCCCACTACTAGACAAAGAGGATACAAAACTAGAACTTCTCTCTCCCGAGGCACCCACCCTCTGTGCTCTTCAGTTCCAGAACCCCATACTCACAAAACAACACCCCTCCACAGTGCTCCTGAGCTCGACAACCCCTAAATCCCAAAGCACCTGTCCCCAGTGTGATTCCTCTGCCCTAGAATTCCTTATTCACAAAGGGATCTTCCCTAGTTCTTAACTCCACATCATCTCTCCTTTCTATTGCTGTGACTCTATCTGGTATGTCTTTTGTAGATTTTTCAACCACAGTGCCCCATTCTTCATTGTACTCATGGGACAAAATGCTTTCCATATACTTTTCTTGGTCAGTGTTCTTTCTCCCAGTTTTCTGGGACTAGCTCTTTCCATGACTCAAAAACAAAATTACAAATTAAACTAAAAATAAATTATTTCCAAAGTTAATTGAAGCTTTTATCTTACTTTATAGAAAAGTAATATTTTCTTGTGGTAAAATATGCATAACATAAATATACCACCTTGTACGTTTTAAATACATAAATGGTTCTGTAGAGGCGTCACTGCCATAGAGATCTAGATCTCTTCCATCTTTACCAACTTAAACTTTACTCACCAAACACTAATATTCTATTAGTTTGTCATTCTAGAACCAGCCATTCTGCTTTCTATCTCTCTATATCTCAACATTACAGCGGGTACCATATATGAGAAGAAGCCATAGCTGTCCTTTTGTGACTGGTTTATTCTACCTAGCCTAGTGTCTTTAAAGTTCATCCAGAGTCTAAAAGGTATAAACCCTTCATTCCATCTAAACATTGGATAATCTTCTATTACATATGCATACCACTTAAGTAGTCTATGTATAATATTGACTTTGTTTTGTAAAGAATAGAATAAATGAGAGCAAAGAGGAGATTTGAACATTCTAATAGCTATGAAGATAAGTAATTACCTGATGTGGGATTCCCCATTGTATACCGTGAATATTTTTTTTTTACTGTTGGTTAATAAAGAAGTTGCTTTGGCCTATGGCAGGGTAGAATAAAGCCAGGCAGAAAATCCAAACAGAGAAATAGAGAAAAGGTAGGCAGATTCAAGGAGATGACACACAGCTGCCAAAGAAGAAAGACACTGAAAACTTTCCAGTATGCCACAGCCTTGTGGTGACACACAGATTGATATAAATGGGTTAATTTAAGATGTAAAAGTTAGCCAGGAATACACCTAAGCTATTGGCCAAACAGTGTTGTAATTAATATAGTTTCTGTGTGATTATTCAGGTCTGGGGGGCCGGGAATAAATAAGCAGTCTCCATTTACAATTGCCAAAAAAAAAAAAAAAACACAAACACGGGCTACACTTTCCATGTCTGTGATGTTATATTTCAATGTATTTTGCATAATGATTTCAAATAACAGGTGGCATTTGTTTGTTTTCACAGCAAGCTTTAAAAAGTGTGTAACAGTGAGAAATAAAGCTTTCATTACAGCCTCTTCAAAGCTTCAGAGCACATTTTTTTGTCCACTCTTCTCTGGACAGATAATTGTGATGCTTTTACCATTTAATATTGCTAATGGGCAGAGACCAAAACATTCGTAATCTAGGCAAAGACAGTGTAATTTGAACTTCAGACATATGGCTATTTGTCAATTTACATGAACCACAAGCTAATGTCTTCCATTGTTTACAATTTGGTATTTTGTTACTGGTGTTATTTTATTTATCTGGTCTTTTTCCCATTGAAAAGTTCCGAAGTCATTCTTCAGGATGAGTGCGGAATAGAATCATCAGCCCTGCCTGACTCATTTTAAGGAATTTGAGAATGACAAGGACTTTAAAGTCCCTATTTATAACCCAATATGACACACTACTGACAAGAGACGGCAGCAGCAAACAGGCTCCTTGCTTCTTCTTGTCTTCCCCTTGGGGCTTGTTGATCTTCACTGTTCAGTGTCAAAACCCATAACTTAGCATACATACAGGGGCCCAGTCTCAGGAAGAAGAAGATGGCCACTCTGATTTTATTAGCAAGTAGTTTAACAAATGTGTCTCATAGCTCAAGGAACACTTCTGGGTATAACCCCCGACACAGAACACAGTGCACAGGCATGAGCCTGAGAGGTGGGTCTGTTCCATGTATAGGGACACGGCACACACAGAGTACATTCAAATGGTTTGAAAAATTCCACTAACATACATCATGGACTCATCCACAATGCAATGACTGTGACTGAAATAAGATTAGGACTCTCGACATCCATCCCATGATAGTTCGTATTTCAGCTGATAAATCCCAGCTCTTTCTTGACCCACAATCCAGAGTCTGTCATTTACTTCACTAAATTCACTGGAGTGACACTAAAGTGTCCCATCCATCTTTCACCTGCCTGACCTCTGAAGTGATAAATCTGCGTGTCTCTCTCGAGGACTCTACACTTCATTGCCCTCTCTCTTCTGCAAGGCTCTGGCAGCCCCACAAGATTAGAATTTCTCCTTATGCAAAAGTCTGCAGAGCTCTATGCACACATCAGTTAGTTAACTTCTTTTAATATTGTAAGTGAGCCAAATTAAAAAAAAAGTGGCTGTTTCATTCTGAAAAGTCAATGCTACATACTTTCAATCTTGACACATATTATGCCTTTTCTCCAACCAACTCCAGTCATACAAAAGGAGGCATTTTAGCTCTAGGAAAGTAGTCATGTTGGGGAACTATTTGCCCTGAGGTCTAAAAGACTCCATGAAGCTTCCCCAGGAATATTTTCCTAATACCTTGGTACAAAGATGCTAAATAAAAGTACATGGACATCTAATTCAAAACTTGTGTGCCGACAGAGAAAAAATGATTTTCTGTAGGGAATAATGCCTAATGGGAGATAAGTTATTTGTTTCAAACTATAAGCAAAGCAACTGTTACTTAGGTTTTGAGAATCTAAGTACACATTCTGATAACAGGGTTGATAACAGCATACATAGGAGTTTGATATTACCTCACAAACTATACTAAAATAATTTATTCTTTAATTTTTGCATTTATCATTAATTTTCCCTGGATTTATATGACTTGTTTGTATGGTTGCTCGGTGCTGCTTTATACTCTTAACTAATTTTTTATTGTTATATGTGACTATTTGACTGCAAGAAGACTTTATTTTGAAAAGCTTATTATTAAAGTTTTGTTAAAATTCAATATGAAGACTCAAGTTGTCATGATTATAGAAATGTATGCATTTCTTTCTAAATAAATATTATAAAAAGAAAACAACTCTCAAGATTTTTCAAGCAACTGAGCTGTTTTTATAATACACTTCTCTGTATCGTCTTTAAAAAAACTATTGAAACTAATCTGTTTTGCAAAAAAAAGATACTTTCTTTATCATTGATATTTGGGAATTAATTTAATTTTTAATTAACTAATAATTTTTTAAGATTTTAGAAGAGACTCCTGATTTATCCTAATCAGAATGTTTGCAGGACACAAAGACAGAAGGGAAAATGAAATTCACATTTCCAAATTAGCAGGTTGTAAGCACACTTGAACAACATTCTTAACATCTGGACAGGATTTTTACAGCACATTCCTGTAAACCCTGAACAAACGAGGCTACAGGATTAATTGGAGGCGAGACTAAACAATGTAACGAGACCCTGTTCCAAAAATATTCTGTAACTCAACAAAAAAGATGATATGTTTATATAGAAATGTCACAGGAGATGGCCATTTCAGGCGAGTTATCCACTATTGTGAGGAATTTAAGCTAGGATCCTCCCAGTAGACTCCTGGGAGATTCCCCTGAGCCAGGCTTCATCCCTACCCGGAAATGCTCCCCACTAAGCAGTCCCTCTCAGCATCTTCTCCCCCATCCTGATTATTTATGTTCCTATTCTCACTCAGTCCACTCACGGAATCTCTTCCATTTCCCCTTCCCACAGAGATCTGAGTGTCCACCCGAGAACTTTCCTTGTTACCTAGTCTTATGAGTCTGTGAATTGTACTATAGTTTCCCTTTATTTTATAGCTAGTATCCACTTAAGAGTGAGTACATACTACGTTTGTCTTTATTGGCCTGTGCTACATCACTTAGGATAATTTTTTTTCTAGTTCCATCCATTTGCCTTCAAATTTCCTGGTGTCCTTGTTTTTAACAGCTGAGTAATATTCCATTGTGTAAATACACCGTATATTTCTTTATTCATTGCTTGATAGAAAGACATGTAGGTTGTTTCCTGATTCTTACTATTACCAACAAAGTTACAAACATAACTGGGCAAGTGTCCTTGGGGTATGATTGAGCATCCTTTGGGTATGTCTTGTGGTAGTTGATTTGCAGTTTTCTGAGGAACCATCACACTTTTCTCCAAAGTGACTGTACAAGTTTGCACTCAAAGCACTAAGGAGGCGTGTTCTCCTTCCACCACATTCTCTCCAGTATGAGACGCCACTTATGTGTGTGATCTTAGCCATTCTGACAGATGTAAGATGGAATCTCAGAGTTATTTTGATTTGGGTTTATCTGATGGCTAAGGATATTGAACATCTCTGTGTTTCTCAGCCACTGGAGATTTTTCTGTTGAGAACTGTGTTTAAATCTGTACCTCATTTTTAAATTAGATTATTTGGTATTTTGATGTCTAGTTTCTTGAGTTCTTTATATATTTTGGAAATCAACCCTCTGTCAAACGTAGGATTGGTGAATATCTTTTCCCATTATGCAAGCTGCTATTTGTACTATTTGGCAGTGTCGTTTGCCTTGCAAAAACCTTTCGGTTTCATGCAGTACCATTAATTATTTGTCAAGCTTAGTGCCTGTGTTCAGGAAGGTATCTTCTGTGTCAGTACTCTCTAGATTATTTTCTACTTTCTCTTCTAAAGGGCTCACTGTATTTGGATTTATAATGATGTCTTTGACCACTGGACTTGAGTTTTGTGCAGGGTGATAAATAGGGATCCATTTCCTTTCTTCTACATGCTGACATTCAGTTAGACCAACACCATTTGTTGAAGATGCTTTCTTCTTTTCCATTGTATAATTTTGGCTACTTTGTCAAAAAATTGGGTGCCCATAGGCATGTGGATTTACATTTTGGGTCTTTCTTCAATTTGATTCCATTGATCCACATGTCTGTTTTTACCGCAATACCATGTGTTTTTTATTACTATAGCTCTGTAGCAGAACTTAAAATCAGGGACGGTGATGTAGGCAGAGACTGTTCATTCATTTCCCAGCTACCCAGACACAAATAATCACACAGAAACTGTATTAATTAAAACACTGCTTGGCAAGTCACTTAGGTGTATTGCTATCTAGCTCTTTTATCATAAATTAACCTATCTCTATTAATCTGTGCATCACCATGAGGTCATGGCCTATAGGAAAGGTTCCAGGTGAGCTACCATGGGTGTCTTTCTCCTTTGGTAACTGCATGATGTCTCCCTGACTTCTCCTATTCTCTCTATATAGATCTTTTCTAGCCTGACTATATTCTGTTAAACCACTGGCCAAAAGCAGCTTCTTTATTAACCAATGGCAGTAAAGCATATTAACAGCATACAGAGGGGAATCCCATACCATAGTGATATCCTGGAAGTCCTTTTATTGTACAAAATTGCTTTAACTATCCTGGATATTTTTTGTTTTTCCATATGAAATTCAGTATTAAGGTCTGTAAAGAATTATTTTAGTCTATTGTTTTGAATTTACTGATGGCCATTTTTACTATGGTAATGCTAATGATTCATGGGCATGGGGGATCTTTCCATCTTCTGATATCTTCTTCAATTTCTTTCTTCACAGACTTGAAGTTCTTGTCATACAGGTCTTTCACTTGGTTGCTATGAGAGGAGAAAGGGGTGTACAAGCCAGAGGGATCAAGGACACCACAGTTAGGCTAAAACAGTCTACTAACCTGGGTCATAGAGGGTCTCAGAGACTGAACTGACAACCAGGGAGCCTGCATGAGACTGACCTAGGCACTCTACATATATGTTGTAGTTTTCCTTGATCCTTTTATGGGACTCTTAACAGCAGGAACAGGGCCTGTCTCTGGCTCTTTTACTGGTGTTTGGCACCCTACTTCGCATACTGGGTCACTTTGCCCAGCCTTAATACATGAGAAGGTGATAAGTCATACTGCAACATGGTATGTCATGTTTTATTGATACTCAGAAGATCTGCACTTTCCTAGGTAGAGATGAAGGAGGAGGGGACTGGCCAGTGAGAGAGGGAAATTAGTGGAGAGAGACTTGAGGGGGAGGATGGACGAAGCGCTGCTGGGATGTAAAATAAATGGATAAAAAAAACTCATTTAAAGAAAAGTTCTCTCCAAACAGCTTAAAGTCGGGTTGTACCTTTTGACATGACACAGTGACACCACCATCTATAAATGTGATAAGCCACATTCATAGCTATCCTGGAACACATGTGACCTGTGGGGACTTTAGACACCCTGCTTAAAATAAGAAAAATAAAACACAGAGCAACCCCCTTCGCTGACTGACACATCCAGATTGTTAATCTTTGTTAATTAATTTTTGAAAATTTATTGGGCAGGGATCAAGTATATTAGGGTGATTTCATAGTTGCTGTCCCCCAATTGCTCCCAGGTTCCTGTTTATCTTATGACTTTTCTCATAATTTTGGTAGCTGTCAACACCACTGGAGTGCTGTCCAAACACACATTGGGCTTTTCTGATTAATTTCTGTGGTATTATAAGGATGGCCTGATGTGGGAATGATTTCTTATTAATAAAGAAACTGCCTAGGCCCATTTCATAGGCCAACCCTTAGGTAGGCGGAGAAAACAGAACAGGATG
>NW_004949102.1:1901829-1905305 GCF_000317375.1 Microtus ochrogaster | reverse complement strand
TTAAAAGAATACAGTTTCCGTGTAATTATTTCGGGTATTAAGCTAGCCATGTGGGCGGCCGGGTGCTGGGGACGCAGCCCAGCCGCTCTTATTTCAACAATGGCCAAAGGAGGAAAGATTTATTTCATCCTAAATTCGTGATGCCCGAGAAACCCTGACTGCTGTGGACCTGGCCAGGCCTTTGGATGACAATTCCCTGCAACTCAGCGCTTGCACTGCCCGTTCTGTGCTTGGATGGGCAGGCTCTAATCAGTGATTCCTAGACTGCAGCCTTGCCTGTATAATATCAAAAACCATGTTTCCAGAGGTCAGCATAATCTTTTCAATATTAAGTAGAAGCACTTTTGAAACTCGCCATTTTATTGTAGACATTATTTCTTGAAACAAGAGAGATATTAACAATGAAAGATGAGCTCGTTAAGGATAAAGAATAAGAACTCAGAGAAAGTCTTTTTCTAGAACAGGAAAAAAGAAATGTCATATTGAAACTTATCATTTCATACAATGATCATATACTGACAAAATACAAAAGGAAGGTGCAAGTCAGAAAAGGAGCAGGTGAGGGTGAAGAGGGATTAGCCAGGAAGCAAAGTCTCACAATAATGACTGACAAAATGGATCACACATGTCCTGTCTCTTGCTGTACTTATTCTATATGGCTTTAACAGCCAGAGTTGAGATTAATTGCCACATGAACAATCTCTGAGGACTGCATACCCCAATCTCTTCAGCAAAAGAGCAGAGGTAACTTCCTGTGCTTGTATTCTTGTTTTTTTACTGTTAAAAAATCTGTTACTCAGATTCTCTCTTCTGAGGCATGAAAGATGCTTGGCTGGCAGCTTCTGATCCTTAGAGGGCCATGGTGGTTTCCTCCTAGCTGTTACACTAATCATCCTCCCAGGGCACATACAATTAGGGCAAATTAATTGGTACCTTTACATTTTGTCTCTTCCCCTAGAGTCATTTTACTTTGAAGATTATTGTGTTTCTCTAGCTTTGATATATAAATAATAAATATAAGATTCCTAGGTGAATTCATTAAAAAATGTCTATGAGGTATTTTTAAAACTTTGTATACATACAAGTACATTATACAAATTGAGCAGGTTGCATTTATGTACTTAGAAAAGTGTGAGTGTATTTGTGTGTGTATGTGTGTATAACATTTAATAAAAAAAGGAAACAATGTGTTTCAGAGAAAGCAATGGGGTACGTGGGAGAGTTTGGGGGAGGAGAAAAGGGGAAAGATGCAAATAAAATCTCAAAAAAATTAAAAATAGCTTTTAAACAAGGACCTCTCCCCCAAACTCTATGATAGATACAACATACACATTATGAGAGAAGTACTTTCACTCAGTAGGTTTAATTTGAGCAAGTCCCAGAATCAATAAAGTGGTAGAAAGATATATATATAAAATCAAGCTTAAATCCAGATCTAAGTCCTTGAAATGGTTTTGTCAAAATTGTGTTTCTAGTTAACAGTAATATACTGAAAATTTCTCCATAGTTCATTATAGATTTCCATAAACTCTTATTGAGAGTGGTTTGAGACTCCCTAGAATCTCTCTGCCTTTTCTATTTCACCCCTTGTCATTCCACCAACATATTCTCTAGTCAAAGTACTCTTGTTTTGATCTGTATACTCTTACATACTGGCTCAGCTCTTCACCCTTTTCCTAACTCTTCCTGGGCTTACTAGCTGATGTTCATATTTGGTTCAAGCCAATGTCTTTTCCTCAAGGATCTTCTTTCTGAGTGTCAGTATACCATCCCAGCTCGTGTCACTTCTCCTCTCTTAAAATACTTCTAGCATAATAGTAACTCCTCTGAGCTTCTAGTCTAGCTCTCATTTTCTACAAAAGACTCAAATCTATAATACCTTGTGTCTTTGTCATATCCCCAGAACTCTGTTCAGTGGATGGAACATAGATTTCAAATAAGTTGAATGAGCAACTAAGGAAAAAATTGCTAACAAACTGGCAGTGAAAGAAAGATCTGTGTTTTATGTAGTCCACATATAACATATATACAGACACTTGAATATTTTTTGTGTTTCAGGATGTCTCTTTATTATGAGAATTCAGACATTTTTTTTCTTTTCTCCCATTAACATTTTTATTGATTTTATTGAGCTATACATTTTTCTTTGCTCCCCTCCTTATCTCTCCCCTCCCCTTCAACCACCCTCTTCCATGGTCCCTATGCTCCCAGTTTACACAGAAGAAACTGTCTTTTTCTACTTCCCATGTGGATTAGATCCATGTACGTCTCTCTTAGGGTCCTCATTGTTATCTAGGCTCTCTGGAATTATTTTTGAATATGTATATACATTGAAGTTCTTAAATAAGATAAAAATACTCTTAAAAGCATAACTTTTCCCTAAAAACATGTAATCCACTGTGGACAATCCATTCCTGCTCTCTCTCTCTCTCTCTCTCTCTCTCTCTCTCTCTCTCTCTCGTTGTAAATTTAATGTTGCTTTCCAATTTTGTCTATCACAGTCCTTAAGAAACTTTAGTATTTACCTTGAGAGTTATCCAACATCCTGACCTCCTGGCAATTTGACACACCTCCCTTTATTTTTACATCACTGTTCCTACTCTTTCTCAACAGCTACCTCTTAATCTCAAAACACTGACCTATGCTGGCAGAACAGGAGGTTCTCCACTGCAGACCACTTTCTTTTGGAATGTTAATGATAATTAAGAAATAGAAGTATCATGCTTAGATAGTGATTTATGGCTTACAGTTCATCCTTTCCCATACTGGCCCTTAGACCCATCCTGCATTCTCCCTCATCCAGTAATGTTCACAGCTTTAAATGCATATCCTTGAATTCATACACCAGTGCATCTTTGCCTTATTATATGCAAGTCACAAATTACATTTTTAACAGAAATTATGCAAATCTGAATCTTCTTATTTATTAATTTATGTACTAATTTAGTTCTGACCCATAAAGTTCAGTTAGTATTGACTATATGTATATAGGTTCAAGACCATTCACTGGAGTATGGGCAGCCTCCAAGGATCCAATCCCCAAATAGGATTATGACTTTTCCTCCCTCATCAGGCATCAATTTCAATATCTCCAAGTATGGAGAAGAACACTGAAATACTGTCTTCTGGAGGTGACCTGGCTTTGCTCACATTATAAAATGAGGCACTGAGCTAAACATTTAAGTTGGGAAGAAGATGTGTGGGAATATTTTAAGTGGTGTTGAAAGAGAGAATGGATGAAACATGGTATCAAGATTTATTATATACATTATGAATTCCTAAGAGTAAATAAAATATGATTAAAAAGAAATGTCAAGCCCTGTTTAGTTGCTGAGGAATCCCATCTGGACGGGTGAGTGTGTGCTATCCCGGGGTAGAGTGTCCCGGAAGAGAGCACAAACCCCCTTCCCCCAGCTCCTGCTGCAGGGCTGTCTTTCTTTTGCACGACCCAGCCCCCCAGCACCCCTCCCCAACCC